>NW_026020210.1:0-182286 GCF_900185275.1 Solanum verrucosum | reverse complement strand
TTGCTGAGGTGATCTAGGACATGAGAAATTTTTGGGTGAATCATTTTTATCACAAATTCTCAAATGCTTTATTCTTAAAATTCTCTCTCCATGATTGCTGATTTAGTCACAATTTGGACTCATTTAGGGCTATATTTTTGATAGAATTAGTGTCCTCAAATGCATATTTTGTCTCAATATCAGATGAAAATCCTTAAGTTTCAGGTATTTAGAGTTGAGGTAAAGCATGGACACCACTTGGCAAGAAAGAACAAGGCGGCTGAAAAAATGAAGAAATGAAGGCCTGAAACTCGCCGAGCCCAATTGGCGAGTCACTAATTAGCCGAAGATGTCTTTTCTTCCAATGTGCTGAACCTTGAAGGAAAAGGTCAAGTTGGTGATGAAATGGAGCAGTCGGTGTGTCGCGAGCAGTTCCACGAAGCAGTACCATATCTTCCAATGACTAAAATGCGAAGAGGCTGAAGGATAAATAGGAAGGTGATGATATTGACCAAACAGAGGATCGCTGAGTGTATCGGCGATCCCGACTAACTTCATCGAAGGGTCCTCTGCAACACAAATTTTCAAAACTATAAATACTTGTTTAAATTTCTTGCTTAATCATATCACTATTATTATTCGAACTTTTTATAGTTTTTAGAGAGTTTAAGTTTTAGAGGGTTTTGGAGACTTTGTTTTAAGATCTTGAAGATTCAAAGGGTTTTCAACTCCAAGAAATTGGACGTGGGTCTCGAAGATTCTTCACTCTTGACGTGTTTTAAGACTTAATCCTTCATACCCAGTTGATGGAAACTGATGTTGGTATAATTTTTTATCTTTTTTACATGTCTAGCTAAAACCCCAATTCTTGGGTGTGATTTTGTGAATATGGGTTTAGATTATATGTTGGGTCATGCTTGTTGATGGTTTATTTGTTGTTTAGATATGATTTCGTTTAGTAGTTATGTATGAATTAATGAATTGTAGTTGCAAATACGATTTCATCTTAGTATTTTTGGCTTGCTCGATAGAGAGGTCGTAAAACTAGGACTACTAAATTGATAGCCGGTGGTATTGGGTCAATATGGTTTCAGCTCGAGAGAGTGAATCCTAGTCCTTCCATCACACATTCAACTCGAGATAGTGAATGGGCTAAGACGGAGGCTGTGCTTAATGCGGCAACTTGGTGTTCGAGAGAAATCAAGTTGATTCGGGGTAAGTTTCTCGAGTGAGAATTTACCCCCACTGTAGTCTAGCCTAGTCACAAATACTCAACAATTTACTATCAAAAGCATGTACTTGATAATTTAGTCTATCCCGTATTCCTATCACATCCCAAGAATCCCGTCTCTCTATCTTGCTTTCGTATATTTTTGTTGTTTATAGTTGTTAATTAATACAAAACCCTCCATTGATAATTGACGTTTGTGTCATCCCTTTAGATTTAATATGTTTATATTCGATAATGTTTATAGCTATGACTAATTAGAACTTAGTTTTATTTTCTATTAATTCTCAAAACCATTTCCTTAGGACTCGACCCCAACCCTTGGTTGGGTTACTTTACTATTGTACGATCGTAGACACTTGAATTGGAAGTTGTGTCTTGATTACGCAAACATCAAAATGGCGTCGCTGCCGGGGAGTGGTGTTATTTGAGAATTTTTAGTTAAGTAAATTTTTTGTTTTTCTTAGTTGTAGTTCTACTTACCTAATTTCTAGTTTTGTTTTATCTGTTTGTGTAACTATTTCAGGAAAAATGAGTGAGAATGAAAGCTATGGGTATCAAACGAAATCACCCCCTTTTGAAATTGTTGAACCTTAGGGACAATCTCCTGACATTCAAGCAAGTAGGGGGTGAAACCATCCAACAGATGTGGCAGAAATTTCAGGCAGTGCTATACCCATGCCCAAATCATTGAAGGTCTGATAAAGTGTTGCTGGAGTGCTTCTATAGGGGTCTTGGACCCGAAAATAGAAGTACCGCTGACTAACTTTTTGAGGTTTGTTTGCTACAACAACCCTACGAAGTAGTAGCCAAACTCTTTGACGGCATGGTTAAGAACAACGAGGAAACTAAGAGAAAACAAGAATGGGCTACAATGTTAACTCAGCTGAATTTCTGAATGAAGAAAGTCACGGAATTGAAAGAGCAGTCCACGAAAAAGGACAAGCACTTCCCCATTTGAAAGTGTAAAGAGGGGAAGAGGCAGGAATATGGGCAAAATGAAGAAGTCCTCTCAGTCATTCAACACAAGATTGAGGAACACGACAAAGTGTTAAATGAGATAAACGAGAATATCGAAATGATGAATGAGACGACTACCTCAAATTCCATGATTATTCAGCTACAGGACGCCCAGATAAATTAATTGATATCAAGTCACTTTCACAGCATAATGAGGAGTCGCCTAGTGATACCATGGTCAACTCCGAAGATGAGAACTAGGTGTTGAATTGCGTCATGCCACGACGTTAACTAAAGTGTTGTTTGGGAGGCAACCCAAAACCCTTTTTGCTTTTATTTATGTTCTGGTAAAATAATGGTGTGTTGTTTGTACAGGTTGAAGTATAGAAGGTGTTCGAAAAGTGCAAAGTGGCAAGAAACAAGTCCAGTTGGCTAATCCTCCTTTTGACTCAACACATATTAAAATCAGAGTCTGTAAAACTCGACGAGCCCAAGAAATTATTGGCGAGTTGCCGACCATGTCGGTGACCCTGACGTGGACCACCGTTTGGACACCACATTAGCTGTAGGTCTTGCAAAACTCGGCGAAACGCCGAGTGGTTTGGCGATCATGACTAATGTCACCAAATGGGCAAAAACTGGACGGTTTTTCGCGCCACAGGTTTAAAAATTCTAATTCATTCACTTTTCCTCACTTGTTATCTTTCCAAACTCACACCTGCACGTTATTCTCTATATTTTGTGCTATCTCAAGGTGTTAGTTATCGATCTGTGCTCAGAACTAGGATTACATTACCGCCTAGCTTCTCAATATCAATTTAGTCCGCATACAAGGTTGGTTTTTCAAAACCCCGAGTTTATTTTTGATAAATTTGTACTCTTTTGCAATGATCTTATCTTGTTGAATTTTTTTTGGGCCTCTCTGGTAAGATTGGATTGCTTAGTTGCCTATTTCTATTCATTAATCTTGCCTGTTTTGCCTAGCCTATTAAAATCCCATTTTCTAGTGCGTTAAGTTGAGTTAATTCGCGATTGGTAATACTTGTTTGTTATGGGTCTTATTCGAATTTGTGTTGTATGTGCTTAAATTGTGTTTTCGAGAGTTGCGGGGCTGATTTCGAGAAGTTGGGTTGAAAATGGGCACACCGAGTCATTTGGCGAGCTGGGTCGAGCTCACCAAATTACTCAGCGATTCGCCTAATTGCCCCACCTCACCTTTGCTATTATGTTGTATGTTTTGTTGGTTTCTGAACCTTTTAGCGAGAAGCATGAGGACGCTAAAAGCACTCAGCGAATTGCTGAAAGTCTTCTTGTTCGCCTTTTGTCTGCACCCCTTGAATCCCTACTGCACTAAAACCTTCGGTGGACAACCCCTTGCTCACCAAAAGTATTCGATGACTCGTCAAAAGGATTGGCAAGTCTGCCTGCAGATGATTGTCCTTGTTTTGTTAGTTGAATATTTTCTAACTTTACCTCGAAGCTTTGCAAACATGGCTAGACCTAAAGTTGCGGGGAGAATCATGCCACCCCAATTGATATGAGCATGGGATTTCCAACTAGAGAGCGGAAGGTCGAATCCTCCCAAGAAGGAAAAGCAAGAACATCCCCCTGGAAACAAAGGAAAAGGCAAAAAGCTCAGTATTAATAGGAAGAATAACCCATGAGATCACTCTATCCCTTCATGGGCCCGAGGACTCTACACAACTGTCCATTTCTTTTTGGCAGCTACAGACTTGGACAATCTCAGTAAGTCCGACACTGCCAGATCTTCTGAGGTTACTCCGGGCACTGATGCCCAAGTACATACTGCTGCACCGGGCACTGAGGCCTAAATAGATGGAGAGACTGCATAGACAGTATCCTTTCTTTACCTCCCTCTCTGTCTTACTTTTGCTCACTTTTTGGATACTTTAATTCATTTGAATTTGAGGACAAATGATTTTTGTTTGTGGTGGGGTGAGGCCCACCTTTATGCATATTTATTTTGTTTATATATTTGGGTTGGAATTTATAATTGTGTTAATACTGCGTTTTTGTGGATGTTTGAGCTTGTGGCTTCGCATTTTAAATTGCAAAATGATTTTGACCCTTTCGAAAAAATTTCGCCACCTCTTGTATGTGTTGAATGTGGTTGTTCTCTTGCAAATTTGAGTATCGGTTTTGATCAATATCGATGACTCAAATAGTGCTCATAATCGAACAAACATAAATGTGCGGCTACGATGAGACCAAGTGAAGTTACATAGACAATATGTGAACTCTTTGCATCTCGTTGTGACTAGCCAATTATTAAATCGAGTCTCTTGTGATGATTGTTGCACACTAGAGAAAGTGTGATGTCTTGTTTGGCTTTAGTGTTGATGCCTTGTGTGATGAGTTTACTGTGAACCGTGCATGATAACACTTAGAATTTGCCCCATTGGTCCGGTCCACTAAGTAAGGTTATATCTTGATATGATCTTAGGCAAATTCTAAGAGTGCGAGCCAATTTGACATATACCTCTTTTGTGGCTTACCTTGTGAGTGTGTGAACCTCTTTTGAACACCCCATGAGCCTTACCTTTCTTTGGATGAAACTTGATTAAAAACAAGACCTTTCTTAATCCACTACCTATAATCCTCTTGATTTGTGGTTGATTGAATAGCCAACTTAGGCCAAAAGCCTAAGTTGAAGGTGTGGTGAAAAGATAAGGGCAAGTCAAGAAGTGCTAGAAAAGTTCTCTTACCCATGGTGTTGAGAAAAATGGAATCCCTCCATACAAAAAAAAAGAGAAGAAAAGAATGAAAAAGAAAAAGAAAAAAAAAGGTTATGGAATAAAGTTATGAAGATGCAAAAAAGAATGGGGTTCCAAACATTCCATGGAGAGTGAATAATGGGATGACTTATGAGCACTAAAGAAAATGATGAAGGAAGAGGAAAGAAAGTGTCGTGAGTTCCACATTTCATGAGGATGAAAGTCATTGAGCCTAAATGACCATATCTTTGCACTCAGCCCCATTACAAGCCTTGAAAAGACCTTTTTTTTTAAATCTTGAGTGAGCTGAAACAATTGTTGATTGGAAAATACGGACAAACCTATGGGTGAAAGCATGCATTGTGTTTTTCTTTGTGAGAGTGAACGTTGCATTTGGTTCCGGAACTTTAAATGATTAAACCATTGTGTGAATATGGAATCATTCTTCGTGTGAGGGCATTTGAACACTTTGCTTGAGCTTGAACTTACATTTGAAGCAAGTATTGTGAGCTTGAGATTCCTTGATAATGGTGAGTCACAACTTGAATCTTTAAGTGCACAATTTATCTTTGCATGAGTAAATTGAGTCTTGTTGTGTGCATCCATGATTGAGTCTTGTGTAGCACTGTTCGAGGCATCCTTTTTTAACAGCCGAACTCGAGTTTGCTTGAGGACAAACAAAAGTTTAAGTTGAGGGTGTTGATGAGTCCACAATTTGGACTCATTTTGGGCTATATTTTGATAGAATTAGTGTCCTCAAATGCATATTTTGTCTCAATATCTGATGAAAATCCTTAAGTTTCAGGTATTTAGAGTTTGAGGCAAAACATAGACACCACTTGGCAAGAAAGAATAAGGCGGCTGGAAAGAACGAAGAAATGAAGGCCTGAAGATCGCCGAGCCCAATTGGCGAGTCGCCGATCAGCCTGAAGATCGCCTTTTGTTCCAGTGTGCTGAGCCCCGAAGAAAAATGTCAAGTTGGCGATGAAATGGAGCAGTTCCGCGAAGCAGTACCATATCGCCCAATGACTCTAAACACGAAGAGGCTGAAGGCTAAAATAGGAAGGCGATGAAATTGACCAGACGGCGAATCGCCGAGTGTATCGGCAATCCCGACTAACTTCGCTGAAGGGATCTCTGCAGCACAAATTTTCAAACACTATAACTACTTGTGTAAATTTCTAGCTTAATATCATATCACTATTATTATTCAAACTTTTTACAGTTTTTAGAGAGTTTAAGTTTTAGAGGATTTTTGGAGACTTTGTTCTAAGACCTTGAAGATTCAAAGGGTTTCAGCTTCAAGAAATTAGACGTGGGTCTCAAAGATTCTTCACTCTTGACGTGTTTTAAGACTTAATCCTCCATACCTAGTTGATGGAAACTGATATTGGTATAAACTTTTATCTCTTTTACATGTCTAGCTGAAACCCAATTCTTGGGGTGTGATTTTGTGAATATGAGTTAAATTATCTATTGGGTCTTGCTTGTTGATGGTTTATTTGTTGTTTAGATGTGATTTTGTGTAGTAGTTCTGTATGAACTTAATGGAATTGTAGTTGCAAATACGATTTCATCTTAGTGTTTTTGGCTTGCTCGAGAGAGAGGTCGTAAAACTAAGACTACTAAATTGATAGCCATTGGTATTAAGTCGACATGGGTTCAGCTCGAGAGAGTGAATCCTAGTCCTTCTCCACACACATTCATCTCGAGAGAGTGAATGGGCTAAGGCAGAGGTTGTGCTTAATGCAACAACTCGGTGTTCGAGAGAAACCGAGTTGATTCGGGGTAAGTTACTCGAGAGAGAATTCACCCCCACTATAGTCTAGCCTTGTCACAAATACTGAACAATTTACTATCAAAAACATGTACCCGATAATTTAGTCTATCCCGTATTCCTATCACATCCCAAGAATCCTGTCTCTCTATCTCGTTTTCGTATATTTTTTGTTATTTTTAGTTGTTAATTAATACAAAACCCCCCATTGATAATTGATGTTTGTGTCACCCCTTTAGATTTAGTATGTTTATATTTGATAATGTTTATAGCTATGGCTAATTAGAACTTAATTTTATTTTTCTATTAATTCTCAAAACCACTCCCCTGGGACTCGACCCCAACCCTTGGTTGGGTTACTTTACTATTGTACGATCGTAGTCACTTGAATTAGAAGTTGTGTCTTGATTACGCAAACATCAATTGCTATGAACTGTGGAAATAAAATATCCTGCTTCTCTTTTGACTTTTCTGCAAAACACTTCAAAGTTAGAGAAATCTTTATTTTTATGCGATAGGAAAATTACCCAAGTGAATCTTTAGAATTCGTCAATGCTAACGAAGACATATTTCTTACCACCAATGTTAGCGGTTCGAGTGGGACCAAAAAGATCCATATGTAGAAGTTGCAAAGGTTGGTACATACAATATCCTTGACCTTAAACGAAGAACGGGTTTTCTTACCAAGCGTCATATATATAGTCCTTTTCGAATTTAAACTTTGGAAGCCCAATGACTAGTTCAAGTCTGGACAATTTTTCCAAGGCATGCATGCTGGCCTGACCAAGTTTTCTATGCCATAGCTAAGATTCATTTGATACTGGAGTTAGACATGTAAGTGTTGGCAAGTGAACATTGTTTAGAACATAGATATGATCTCCAACGATTGTGATATCCTTAGTCATATGTCTGATAGTGCAAATTGTAGCATTGAATGAGACTTTGAATCCAACATCACATAGTTGACTGATGCTAAGCAGGTTGTGTTTAAGTCCTTCCACCAGGTATACTTCTGATAGATCACATGATGAGCTAAGAGTAATTGATCCGACTCCTACTACTTCTCATTTTGCATTGTTTATAAACCGTACATACCCTCCATCGTTTTTGTTAAGAGTTTTGAAATTTTATTTCTTTCTGCACATATGTCTGGAGCATCCACTATCTATTACCCACATTCCCTTTTTGTAGGTTCTTTTGGTCTGCTCCTGCAAAACAAGTAGATTAATTTCTTTTTGGTACCCAAGTATTTTTTAGGGTTAAGATTAACAACTTTTGGTCTCCAAATTCATTTTTCAGAAGAAAAATTTCCCGTAGTTAAAAGATTTGTGACCAATGTCACCACAAGTATAACAAGAGAAACTAACAGAAGTTTCAGCAGAAAGATAAGGAGAATTAGATATAGATTTGTAGGATCTGTTGGAACTATGATTGTGAGATCTTCTCCTGTTATTAAGAGTAGATCTTTTGGATCTGACAGAGCTATGACTAGGAGATTTTTTTATATTGTTCAGCTACATTTTTACTTCCTCCATTTTTTCTTCTAGTAAGTCGACTTCAATCTGTCTTGCTTCGAGAAGAATTTTCCAATCTTTCTTTTCTTGAACAATCTTACTGTACTCATCAATAACTTTCTATAGTTCGTCAGTAACCATATCCAAAGATTCTTGTAAGTCATTACAGTTTGGGCAATTAAAAGATCTTACCTCACTTGTTTCACCTAGTGCCATGAAGAATATGTTGGAGGTTTCATCATGATCATCTTTAGATATTTCTTCTTGACTCTAGCTTCGAGATTTTTGGATCATCATTTCTTCGATCATTTCTCATTTTTCGTTCTGGGCAATTTTGTTTGATATGTCCTAGTTTTCCAAAATAGTAGCAGCGATCATCATCTCTTTTGAATTCATTGTTCTTAAATTCCTATTGAGGTATCTGTCTTCTTTGTGTAAGCATTTGTTTGACTCGTCTATTTATGAGAGTCATTCCTTCGCTTTGATATTCATCGACTTCTTACTCGACCTGGGATGTTGTGGCTGTAAAAGCAACAATTTTCTTTTTATCATCTTTGTTGTACCTGTTAATATGATTTTGTTCATAGGCCATCAGGTTTCCACGAAGTTAATCGTAGGTCATTTGCTATAGATCTCCATCTTCAAGAATAGCAGCTTTAGTTTCCCAAGCCTTAGGAAGACTTCTAACAAGTTTCCTAACTTGTAGTCCATTTGAGTACACCATTCTAAGCGATTTGAGTTTGCAGACAATTTTACTAATCTCGAGAACATGTCTACTGTGTTTTCATTTTTGGCCATTTTGAACAATTAATATTCATTGACTATTGAACTGATCCGAGCTTCCTTTACCTTCGTGGTTTCTTCATAGGTCACTTCTAGTTTGTCCCACATTTCTTTCACAGTTTCACATGTTGATATCTTTTCATATTCAGCTCCACTCACTGTACAGTATAACAAACTTATAACTCTAGCATTAGTTTGAATTACCTCTTATTGCTCTTTTGTGATATCGAAAGATTCGGGATCAAATGGCTTCTCAGTGCCATCTTTTTCGGTCAATCCAGGAATAAGGTTTGGACCCGTATTGATCACAATCCATGCTTGATGATCATTTGAAGAGAAAAAGATTCTGAATCTGTCTTTCTAGTGGGACTAATGTTGGCCGTTGAAATATGGTGGTCGAGTTGATGAATGTCCATCTTGAAGTAGAGCATCAGGAATCTGATAGTGTGCCATTGGATATTTGCTCATGTGTGGTTAAACACTTTAGTAGTGAGACATGCTCTGATACTAATTGAAAGTCAAGAGGGGGGGAGGGGGAGGTGAATTAAAATTCCCTTCAGTTGACTTCCTACTCTTGTCAGTCGACTCACCTGCACGTTAGTAAAATAGATATACAGAGATAGTAAAAGCAGTAAGTAAAATACACAGAGAGTTTATTCTGGTTCGGAACATCGATGTGGTGCTTACTTCCAGTCCCCTTGGGTTACAAGGGTTTCCTTAAGAGCTTTTTGAGAACTTGGGTGTTACAAAATGTTACAATTAAGAGCCCCGTCTGATATGCAAATTAGATCTTCTTTTTCGACACAACATCTACTTGTATAACCTACACTCAGATCTTTCTTTGTCTTTTCTTTTCAATTGTTCACTCAAGTGTGTACAAAGTTTTATGAAAGATAAAATAAGATTATAATATAAGTTCAAGTGAAGTCCGTACTTCATAACTATGGCTAAGAGAGGTTTATATAGCTTTGGAGGACTTTGCTCTTTTACGGAAATCCAAGGGAGTTTGAATCAAGGATCTTTGATTGAGTCCTCGATTTATTCTGATTGATTTGTTGAGTCATGTCCATATCAGATATATGCATAAGCAAATCGATTTCTTCCTTTGTATGATGATCTTCTTATGGTCTCAAATCTTTGTTGATCTTATTATCTTGAATGCATCCCTTGATTTCGATTTCTTCTTTTGTAGTCTTGGATGTTGGCTGATATTTGTTATCTTGAATGTATCCCTGACTGATGGAGTTTTGTATCTTCTGTTGATTTTCTTCATCCTAGGCAAATGATAGAATTAATGATTGGTCTTGGATATTTCTTGATTGATATGTTCCTTGAATGTTGGAATCTTGATTTATTTGTTTTCCTTTTGTGTCTCGTACAACACATGGCTTTCCCTCTTGATGTAGTGTGTTTTGACTTCTTTCCTTTATGATTTCTTTGCCTTGATTGATGATTTTGGCTATCTTGAATATATTCTGCATCCCTTAATTGATGAACATATTTACTCCTTCTTTAGGTGTTATATTCTTGGCTCATCTTTTTCCTTCTTTGCCAGCAACAAGTCACAAGTCAATTAACTGTTTCATTATTAAAATTATCTGATTCTATGAGACTAACACATATGTCATGCTTTCACAGAAATTGAATTTCCATAGATTGTGAAGAAGTTGTCTCCATGCATGGCATCCTATTTACTAGTAATAGGAAAATTTGAAAGGGGAGAGGTAAAAATTTCAAAAGTTTTTTGAATAACTTGGTTGAATTAATGTTTTACACACTTATGTAATTGTCGATGTTAAGATTATAGAAACTAATTAATAAATTAAGTTACTGACGAATTTTCTTTAGAGCACTACTTAACTTATTTTATGTGTCGGATTCAAAAATCCACTTGCAAGATTTAACAAAATGAAAACTTATAAGCTTCCCAAAAATGCATATCATCAATCTATACTGAGACATAGATTACATCAACTAACTTATTATTTCACTAACATCCGATCTACCAGACGTATTGACTCATCTCAGAATCTCACCTTTTAATAAATCAAAATGATCATTAATATTATGATATCAAGATTAAGAATATAAGTACATTTAACAGTATAGAGCATATGTTTTTGTCAGTCAGTCTAAAGTAACTATCTCTGCTCGATCTTGTTCAATACGTACAAAATGACTAGCACAAGAAGTTGGAACTATATCATTCACATAATCGAACTAAATTACATATAATCTTGTGCTACAATTGTACCGATGACACGTCCAATTTTCATCTTAAATTGTGAATAAAAAACTTAATACTTATAAGAACCGATGATTTAATGTTCTGGGTATAAGCTAAAACTTTATTCACTAAATCATCTACTATATAAATAAACAGACACCCTAAACTAGTATATGATATATTAAAACTGAATAAATAATTATTCTATAATAATAATAAGGAAAATTATGCATTATAACAAACTATTAATTCAAAAAATAAATGTTATAGCTACAGTTTCATTTAATTTTAATTCGTAGCAAACACATTGTCATTCTCGCCTCTCTCTCCTGAATCTCGCCCGCCACTCTCAATTCTCTCACTCGTCTCTCTCACTTTTATACAAACACAAATGTATAAATTGTGTTTGTGTTTGTATAAAGCGAGAGAGACTGTATATATAAATATAAATGCATATCTCTTCGTCCTCTATATTGATAATTATACTAATACGAATCTTTCCCTACCCAGTTCTCTTTTGTCTTTCTCTCTCTCGCTTTATACAAATACAAATTATACAAATACAATGTACAATTTATGTTTGTATAAAGCGAGAGAGAAAGATTTAATATACAAATACAAATGTTTTAACTCGATTTTATTGTATATCAACTCGTTTCAATTGTATACAAATTCAAATTTTATGCATATATACAAACACAATCATTGATATATATACATAGTAGTTACATATATACAATTATTTAATCGATATACATATACAATTCACCTCTCTCTACTCTCTGCCCTCTCTCGCTCGCTTCTTTCCTCTCAGATTCTCCATAGCAAACTATGTTTGTTATGGAGCGCGAATAGCAAAAGTATAGTTATAGAGCAGTAATAACTTTTTATATTTATTATTCCTAAAATTTACTCTAAATAATATATTTAAATATATAATTAATAGTATATATCTCAATAATTTCCACTTAGACTATTAACAATCACAATTATTATGGTGATTGGTAGGAAAAGTAGTTCTTTTTCTTTTTCATTAAAAAATGAGCTTAGTAGTATTGTCATCAATGGCTTTGACGTCAACTTCACAATTTCCGATATAAAGTGAAAAGAGACCCAGATACTTCACAAATACAGTTTGTTCTTTTCTAAAATAAAAAAAAATATTCCTTTTATTTTATATTAATTGAATATGTAAGATAATATATATTTACTAAAAACAATATTTTAAGACACAATTAAACCATACTTTTTACCATTATCCTTTGTAAAATATATAAATATAAATTTATAAGTAACGTAATTTATATTTTAGAAAACATCAAACATCAATAAGGAAAGGAAAAATATCAAAAAAAAATAATTTAAACATCCTCTTGAACTTTGAACTTTGAAATATTGCAGTCGATATCACTCACTTAAATTAACTGACACGTTAAGATTTTATCATCAATATTTGTATCAAGAAACAATTTTAAAACAGCTTCTTTCACCATTATTGTGTGACACATACATTTGTTCTTAATTAAATTAATAAAAGTGATTTCAAAACAATTTATTTTAAAAGCAAAATATTACTTATTTACTTCTTATTATAAATAAATATATATTTACGATATATTCAAATATCAAAGGTATCTTTAGATTATTTTTTTAATAGTCTTGCTATTGACGCATTTAGCATTTTTCCTACTTTTACTCTGCTTCATTGATTCTTTTTTAAAAATTGTGATATGTTTCTTTTATTTTGCATGGTTCTACTTTATTTTGAATTTTTAAAATAAATTAAATTAGTATTTGTGCAATAACTATAGAAATAATGCAATTAACTCTTAACACAATGATATTTATGTAAATTATACAAACATTTAAGCAAATCAAACATGAAAAAATTAGAAAATATTTGCCTTTATACCAAACACACCCTAGTTTACCCCAATTTTTAACTGGATGTTTGATTGAATATGAAACACAAATTTGATTAAATGTATTTGATGGGTAAATAAAGCTTATTATTTAAAAAATAAAACTTTAATGACATGCCAACTTGAAAACAATGAAACTTATGAAATATTTAGTATTTCAAAAAAAAATAAATACAGTTGAGTTACTTTATCATTCGATAAAAACAAAAATATTTTTTTACATAATATTCTCAATATTTGAGTGACCGTTCAAAAACTTTTTGATTTTCTTCTAATAGCACAATGTTTTATAGTGTTGTCTAAGAACTGTGAAACCCCCTTGCAATTTCACGCTTTTGTTTTTTCTTTTCTCCTATGAATCATGTTTCGACTCTTCCCTTACCAGATGTTGACTTTCTTTTTTTCTTATTTAACTTGATTCAAATACAATTTGGGCATTGAAAGTTATTTTTTGTATTTCGTATATTAAATTTCAGAATCGTTAATTATTTGTAAATAAATATTGAAGTTCAGTATATGTGAAATACTAATGATTTATACTCGCAAAACTTCACAAGTTCTTTTTTTCAAGTAAACTCATATTCGAACACAATTAATTACAAAATAATCTTTTTCAATTTCAACTATATAAATATTTTCCACACGTTTACTAAATGCCTATCACTTTCTTCTCCATTTTACCTCTATATTCCAACACACGAATCACAATCGTACCAAATTGTCTGATTCCAATCTGTGACTGTCGGGACTATTAGGTATGGAAGAAAAATTTAACAACCAAATTCAAAGTTTCCTACAAATTCCTCCATAGAAAAAGCCCAATAAAATAGTTTCTTATCTTTGGATTAAGACTCAAAGTCATCCGTGAGTTTTCACATGGAGCAGAAATGGTCCTTTATGTTTGTAATATTGGTGCACTTTTGATCATGTTGGGCTATTGCTCATGTTCCAGCCAAAGGCTCATGGCCTAATCCTACTTGAAAATGGATTGAAATTATTCTCTTTATTTGGTTTCTAATTCTATTAGGAAAAGAATTGGAATAGTAATCTTATTTGGAGTTGGTTTTGGCTTTGTAAGGAAAAGCACAACTCTATAAATAGAGGATGGTCTTGAGAGAATAATTTAGATTTCTCATTAGTATTGTCTTTGAAAGACATTAGGACCTAAGAGAAGTTTTTGAGAGAGTTTTCAACAAGAGATAAGAGAGAAGAAAAAAAGGTTCTTTTGGCAGTCTTTTATTCCGTCCAGCAACTTTCAGATCGTGTTTTCCGATTAACTAACCATTGGATCGGGCTGAAATTTGTACTGAGTGTTCCTGACATCTTGGCGGTTGATTTGAACGGTGGAGATCGGATTCGGAAGTCAGCAAGATCCTGTTTTAGGTCCCGTACAGCAGCTAGGTTTGGGTGGTGTTTCTTTCTATTTATCTTTTGTTGGTGTAGCTATTGTTTGTTCTTTTTTGGCACTTGTTGTGTAGCCATTAGAAGAATAATTGTAACTCTCTTATTGTTATAGTGAAGCAATTCGGATCTTGTCGATCTCGTGGTGGTTACCTTTGTTTTGAAGGATTTTTCCATGTTAAACTTGATGTTCTTTATTTTAGAATTTTGTTTTAATCTTTTCGTCACAACAAGTGGTATCAGAGCGAGGTTCTCTATATGGAGGGGAATATGAGCAAGATGGTATGTCTAAACGGAAGAAACTACAACATATGGAAAAGCAAGATGAAAGATCTATTGTTCGTGAAGAAGATACATCTTTCCGTTTTTGCTGCTCATAAACCTGAGACTGTGACCGATGAAAATTGGGATTTCGAGTACCAACAAGTATGTGGATATATAAGACAATGGGTTGAAGATAATGTTCGCAACCATATTGTGAATGAGAGACATGCTAGAACATTGTGGGAAAAGTTAGAGATGCTCTATGCTTCAAAAACTGGCAATAACAAGTTGTTCTTGCTAAAGCAATTGATAACCTTTAAATACAAGGAGGGCAATCCTATTCTTGATCACATAAATGATTTTCAAGGTGCTCTTGATCAACTATCAGGAATGAGTGTTAATTTTGATGATGAAATACGAGGACTTTGGCTTCTTAATACTCTACCAGATTCTTAGGAAACTCTTCGTGTCTCTTTAACAAATTCTGCTCCTGGTGGTAAGGTGAATATGGAATATACAAAAAGTGGTGTGTTGAATGAAGAAGTTAAAAGAAAATCTCAATGCACATCCTCACATTCAGATGTTTTGTACACAGAAGATCGAGGGAGAGATAAGACAAGAGATCCAAAAAGTAGAAGCAAAAGTAGAAGCAAGTCAAGATTCAGGAATCCAAATATTATATGCCATCATTGTGGAAAGAAAGGACATATTAGAAGATTTTGCAAACAATTGAAGCAAGATCTTAAAGAAGGGAAGAAGGAAGAAAATAATGGAAACAATGTTGTTGTTGTTGTTCGAGATGACCTTCTTTTTGCTTGTGATAAAGACATCATCAATTTTGTATCTCAAGATACAAGTTGGATAGTAGATTCTGGAGCTACATCACATGTCACACCAAGAAAAGACCTATTTGCATCTTATACTTCTGTTAACTCTGAGGTGTTAAAGATGGGTAATGCTGGTGAGGTCAAGGTGTTTGATGTTGGCACTGTTTGTTTGAAAACCAACACTGGTTCAACGTTAGTCCTTCAGAATGTCAAGCATGCTCTAGACATTCCCTTGAATTTGATCTCTGTAGGACAACTAGATGATGATGGCTATCATAATGACTTGTTCAATGGCCAATGGAAGCTGACCAAAGGCTCATTGATTGTAGCTCGAGGAAGAAAGCATTCAAATTTATACGTGACACAAGGATCAATTCTTGGAGACTCTATAAATTTGGTGGAAAACGAGACTTTATCAGAATTGTGGCACAAGAGGCTTAGTCGTATGAGCGAGAAGGGAATTACTTGTTTGGCTAAGAAGAGTTTGCTTGCTGGTGTGAAACAAGCAAAGGTAAAAAGATGTGTTCATTGCTTAGCTGGGAAACAGAAAAGAGTTTCTTTTCATCGTCATCCTCCTTTAAGAAAGTCTGAGCTACTGGAGCTAGTACACTTTGATTTGTGTGGTCCTTTTAAAGTGAAGTCAAAAAAGTGGTGCGTTTTACTTTGCAACTTTCATTGATGATCATTCTCGCAAGATTTGGGTATATCATTTAAAATCCAAAGATCAAGTACTTGATGTGTTTAAGAAGTTTCAAGCCTTATCTGAAAGACAAACGGGAAAGAATTTAAAATGTATTCGCACTGATAATGGTGGTGAGTATATTGGTCCCTTTGATAACTACTGCAAACCGTAAGAAATTCCTCATCAGAAGACTCCTCCAAAGACTCCTCAATTAAATGGCCTGGCAGAAAGGATGAACAGAACTTTAGTTGAGAGAGTTAGATACGTGCTTTCAGAGGCTAAACTTCCAAATTCATTTTGGGCTGAAGCACTTAACACTGTTGCTTATGTTATCAATTTGTCTCCTGCTGGTGCTTTGGATGGTGATGTTCCAAACAGAGTTTGGTTTGGTAAGGATGTTTCTTATGATCACTTGAAAGTGTTTGGTTGTAAAGCTTGTGTGCATGTTCCAAAAGAAGAGAGGTCGAAATTGGATGTTAAAACTAAACAGTGCATTTTCATTGGTTATGGTCAAGATGAGTTTGGATATCGCTTTTATGATCCAATTGATAAGAAGCTCATTAGAAGTGGTGATGATGTGTTCTTTGAAGATCAAACTATTGAAGATATTAACAAGGTTGAGAAACCAGATTCTCAGATTGATGAGAGCTTAGTTGATGTTGATCCAGTTCCTATTATTGATACATCTTTTGCACATAAAGGAACCCAAGATAATGAACAGGGTGTAGAACCTATAGATGTTCCTATTGGTGATGTTGTGGTTGATCATCAACCAACTAATGCTGAGATGACAAATTTGGATGCTCCAGAAACCTCTTGTAGAAGATCTACTAGAGAGAAGCGAAGCTCAACACGTTATTCTCCTAATGAGTATATCCTTTTGACTGACATGGGAGAACCTGAAGGTTATGATGAAGTCATGCTAGATACTCATAGAGATAAGTGAGTAGAAGCCATGGAAGACGAGATGAAGTCACTTCGCGAGAATGGCACATATGAGCTAGTGGAGTTACCGAAAGGTAAGAAAGTTTTAACAAATAAATGGATCTTCATAGTAAAGCAAGAGCAACGTACATCTGCACCTAGATACAAGGCTATGTTAGTTGTCAAAGGTTTTGGTCAAAGAAAGGGAATTGACTTTGATGAAATTTTCTCTCCTGTTGTGAAAATGTCCTCTATTCGTATAGTTTTAGCCTTAGCCGCAAGTCTAGATTTAGAGGTTGAGCAAATGGATGTCAAGACTGTCTTTCTTCATGGTAATTTAGAAGAGGAGATCTACATGGAGCAACCCAAAGGCTTCATAGTTAAAGGAAAAGAAAACCATGTTTGCAAATTGAGAAAGAGCTTGTATGGCTTGAAACAAGATCCAAGGCAGTGGTACTTGAAGTTTGAATCTGTCATTGAAAATCAGGGATACAAGAAAACTTCTTCAGATCATTGTGTATTCTTTCAGAAGTTCAATGATGATGATTTTATTATCTTACTACTTTATGTGGATGATATATTGATTGTTGGCAAAAATAAATCTAGAATTGTAGTCCTTAAGAAAGAGTTAAGCAAATCGTTTGCGAATGAAGGACTTGGGACCAGCAAAGAAGATCTTAGGCATACAAATTCATCGAGATAGACACAAGAAATAGTTATCACTATCCCAGAAGGAATATATTGAGAAAGTACTCAAGAGGTTCAACATGACAGAGACAAAAGTGGTTAGTACACCTCTTGCTAAACACTTTAAGTTGAGTACGACCCAAAGTCCATCTACTAATGAAGAGAAGAATGAGATGTCAAGTATTCCATACTCTTCCGCGGTTGGTAGTTTGATGTATGGTATGATTTGCACTAGACCAGATATTGCACATGCTGTTGGTACAGTTAGCAGATTTCTTTCCAATCCTGGAAAAGAACATTGGGCTGCAATGAAATGGATACTAAGATAATTGAAGGGTACTTCAAATATGGAGTTTTGCTTTGGCAGTGGCAAGTCTGAACTTGTATGCTACACAGACTCTGATTTGGGAGGAAATCTTGATAACTCAAAATTCACTTCTGGTTATTTGACCACTTTTGGAGGGGGAGCTATTTCTTGGCAATCAAGACTTCAGAAGTGCATAGCTTTATCTACCACAGAAGCTGAATATATTGCCATCACTGAAGGTGCCAACGAATTGCTTTGGATGAAGGAGTTTATCAAAGATCTTGATTTCGAACAATCAAGGTTTGTCTTATTTTGTGATAATCAAAGTGTTATTTATCTCACCAAGCACTCTACCTTTCATTCTAAGTCCAAGCGTATTAGTAGAAAATATCATTGGATTAGAATGGCCCTAGAGGAAAAATTATTTGAGCTTGAGAAGATACATACTAATGACAATCCTTCAGATATGCTTACAAAAGTGGTGATCGTAGACAAGCATGAGTTTTGTAGAAGTGTGGCAGGCATGAAGCCTGTCAAGAGTTCCTCCACTTAAAGTCCATTTGGCCCCTTGGCTGGAGGGGGAGTTTGTTGGGCTATTGCTCATATTCCAGCCAAAGGCTCATGGCCTAATCCTACTTGAAAAAGGATTGAAATTATTCTTTTTATTTGGTTTCCAATTCTATTAGGAAAAGGATTGGAATAGTAATCCTAGCTATTTGGAGTTGGTTTTGGCTTTGTAAGGAAAATCACAACTCTATAAACAAAGAATGGTCTTGAGAGAATAATTTAGATTGCTCATTAGTATTGTCTTTGAAAGACATTAGGACATAAGAGAAGTTTTTGAGAGAGCTTTTAACAAGAGATAAGAGAGAAGAAAAAAGGGTTCTTTTGCTACAGTGTTTTATTCCGATCAGCAACCTTCAGATAGTGTTTTCCGATTAACTAACCGTTGGATCGGGCTGAAATTTGTACTGAGTGTTCTGGACATCTTGGCGGTTGATTTGAATAGTGGAGATCGGATTCGAAAGTCAGCAAGATCATGTTTTATGTTCCGTACAGCAACTGGATTTGGGTGGTGTTTCTTTCTATTTATCTTTTGTTGGTGTAGCTATTGTTTGTTCTCTTTTGGTACTTGTTGTGTAGCCATTAGGAGAATAATTGTAAATCTCTTATTGTTATAGTGAAGCAATTCGGATCTTGTCGATCCCGTGGTGGTTACCTTTGTTTTGAAGGATTTTTCCACGTTAAACTTGGTGTTCTTTATTTTAGATTTTCATTTTCATCTTTTCGTCACAACATATCATTCCCTAAACTTTTGTTTATTTTTCAATATTGATTATCCACAATTTATGTTGAGAATGTTCAATAATCTTTTAATACAATTAATAGAAATAATATCTTAATCAGAGAAAAGGTGAGAAGAGAAACACCCTGTTTTGTTTAGTAGAAATATCATTGCAACTAAAATCGAGAGGTTTATCACGTCATTTTAACGTGCAATAGTACATTTTTTTCTTCCATCATTTTATGTCAAGGTATTCTTTGTTTAGCTACAATAATATTTCAAACATTAACTCCTAACAATGTGTCCAAGTCAATTATTCTTCGTCTCTCTTTTTCTTCTCCTTCTCCTCCTCCTCTTTCTCCTTCTCCTTCTTCTTCTGCTTCTCCTTCTATTTCTTCTTCTTCTTCTTCTCCTTCTGCTTCTGTTTCTTTTCCTTCTCTTTCTCCTTCTTCTTCTTCTCCTTCTTCTTTTTCTCCATCTTCTTTTTCTCCTCATCCTCTTCATTCTCCTCTTTCTTCTTCTCTTTCTTCTCCTTCTTCTCATCCTTCTCCTCCTCATCCTCTCCCTCCTCCTTCTGCTCCTTCTCCTTCTCCTTCTCCTTCTCCTTCTCATTCTCCTTCTTTTTCTTTTGTTTCTCCTTCTCCTTCTCCTTCTCCTTCTTCTTCTTCTTCTCCTTCTCCTTCTTATCCTCATTTTCATTTTTCTACTTATCCTTCTCCTTCTCCCTCTCCTTCTCCTTCTTCTTCTCCTCCTTCTTTTCCTTCTTCTCCTCCTCTTTCTTCTTCTTCTTCTTCTTCTTCTTCTTCTTCTCCTCCTTCTCCTCCTCCTTCTCCTTTTCCTTCTCTTCTTCTTCTCCTCCTCATCTTCATCATCAACTCCAGTAGAGCTGATAATACTACGACATTTGGTTATTGCCCTTCATCTGTGTGTGATAATGGACTTAATATTTCATATCCTTCTTGGAGACTTGACAAATACAACTCTGCCTCTCCACAATACTATAGTTATTAAAGATTCTAGAAGTTACTAGAAGGAAGTTAGTTACAAGTTTGTTAGGTTGTTATGTAACTAACTCTATGTGGCATTAGGGAGTTAAAAGTGTAAAAGGTGTGATCTATAAAAGGAGGCATTCCTTCTTCATTGTAGCTTAACATTCATAGTAAAATTTTCTCTTCTGCAATAGAGTTGTTCATACATTCACATTAATGGAAGAACAAGCTTTCATGGATTCAATAGCACAGTAACAAAATTGACATGGTGTCATAGCAGCGACATAGGGATTCAATCTCGAGTTGCGTATTGATTTCACAATCAGATCACACTGCATATAAGGTTCTGTTATGCCAGATCTAATAGCATATAAGAAGGAAATATCCGCTAAAGTACGATGCTAGTAGTGACATGAAAACATGATAAAGATAATCTAGTTCATAATGATCTAATATGAATTTAATCAATTATGAATATGATAGGAAGGAATAATTTGAAAATAAAAACTGCATAAACAACGAACATGATTACATATATGCATAACGAGATGATAAAAAATTATGATACTTTAATATTATATATACTTAACGGTATAGAAATAATTGAGTTAAGAAGAATCATATGGGAAAAAATATTTGATGACTACGAATCAGAAAATATATTAAATCAAGAATGGTATGAAATAGATTTACAAGATCTATATTTAGATAATGAAAGAATAGAATGGTACGATTTAGAAATAAATTCAGATTAAAATAAATTACGAATATTTACAATATTAGATAGAATCTATGGAAGATATAAAACTATTAGAACAATTAATAGAGGAAAATTTATCTATGTACCAAAGAACCGAAGATATGTTATATCTAGAATATATTATAAATAATATTAAAGAAATATTCAGATTAAAACAACTATCGAAAGAATATTATAATAAATATTATTACATTTTACCATGAATTTCACACTACCAAAAAATAACATTAAAGAGATATTAAGATTAAGACACTTAGCAAAAGAACACTACAATAAAATCTTTAAAATAAAATACTCACCTACCACACTACCACTTTCATGAATCCCTCAACTACGAGTTCCACACCGAAAAATGGTATCGAAAAATGGTATCAGAGCTATTATTATTATGGATAATAAGAAACACGGTAAGAAACATACGAGTAGAAAATTAAGAAAAATAAGAAGAAAATTTTTTACTTCTTCTAATTGTTGTACTTCCTTTTTTGCTTGTTGTTTTATTTTTCAATTTCCGTTCTTCTATCTATTTCTTCATTTTCTTTTGTTATTCTTACCATAACAGTTAAACTATCTTCTAGTTTTACAGTTTCTTTTTCTAACATTAAACTTATATTGTCACCTATTTTCTTATATCTTCTTCCTAGATTAGAAAATATTATCTTTATTTTTAATCCGTCATAATTTTCATATGTTTTTTCATCTATTGCGTATTCTTCTTTATTCATTTATAAATTATGTTGTAGTTTATATTCTAAGTTATTTATTTGTATTTCTAGATATAAAATAGTCTTTCTTTGTGCTACTATAGATTTGTGACAAATTCCTGCGAATATATTATTGTTAAGTCTATTTTGCCTATGTTCTAATTCTTGTCATTTTTCTATAATTATTTCATTAAGTTTTTGTCTATATTCGTTATTCTTGTTATTCATTGTATTTTTAAATATTGAATATATTTATATTCTATTTTAGATATATTATTTATTAATTGATCTAATTTTTCATTATCAGTCTTTGTGATATTAAGTTGTTTATATTCCGGATATAATTTATTTAATTTTCTTCTTATTTTTCTTAATTTTCTACTCGTATGTTTCTTACCGTGTTTCTTATTATCCATAATAATAATAGCTCTGATAAAAATAAATACTATTAAAAAAATATGATTTGAGTTCTTTATTATAAAATATGTCTAATTGAGGTTTCTTACTTTTCTTACTACTAATTGTAACACTCCAATTTCATGACCTCCAAATGAATTCACCGAGATAATAATATAAGAAGTTAATTAAATAAACTATATTTATAAGCCAAAAAATAATCTTGTAAAGCAAAAAGGAAAAGACTATATCTATAAATTAAATTTCTCGATAGTGTTAAAAGTTCATTTTTGTTGGTAGAATAATGTTAGAAGATCAAAAGATTGCATGAGATTAATCCTCTGCAAATCGTGGTGTAATATTAATGTTTCTTCAATTAAAAGCTTGAGAGAAGATTGTTTACTTTTTGTACCAAAAAAGGTGTAAGATTAACTTTGAGTGAAAGGAAAACAAAATCTTTCTACTTTTTTACTTTGCCTTTTAAATCTCCTATTATTATAATGAATGTGTTCAAAATATTATAGTAAATTTTTATCCACAAGCACTTTAAACTTATTAGTTAATTATAAATATTTAAAACTAAGGTGTAAAAATTCTTATTAATGATATTTTGAAAATCAGGATATTTATGAACATAACTACTCTTTATAGAATTTAATTTTCTCTTCATACATAACTTATCCACCGTTAATCTAATGTTATATGTTTCACCTTCTTCTTCTTTTTTTTCAAAAAAAAAAAAGAGTAAACATTTTATCACATTCATTCTTAAAGATGAAAGTTAATGTAAATGTAAAATTATAAGTACAAAGAACAAAAAAAAAAAAAAAGATAGATATGAGCAAGATAATTAGGCTTTTTTTTTTTTTTTTTTGTTTCTATAATGAAAAATGAACATTTGAGCATACAAAATAAAAATCTAAAATTAAAGCAAGTTGCTAACAACACAATAATTCAACTATATGAAGAGAGATTAAAAAAAAAGTCTATTTAATTCTAATTACTACAAATAAGTATAAAACTAACACACAAAGCTCCGATGCTTCAGTAGTTGAATTCTTGTCTATTCTCATGACTGTATAACAGGATCTCACAACTTTCACCACAAATTGTGACATTATTTCACATGTTTAGAGCTCCTACACAAAAATTGTAGGAGTAGTAAATAAAAGTCTTTTTTGGAAGAGTTAAATTTATAAGACAAAAATTATGGAAACATGTAAAGTCACATGGAAAATTGAAAGGTCAAATACTATTAAAATAAATATAATGATTCTTTCTGTGTCTTTATAATAAATAACTAACAATTCAAATAATAATTAAAATATTATTATTTAATAATTTAGTAATTAGATGTTTAATTTAGCCTAAGGGTAAATAAAAGTCTTTCTTGGAAAAGTTAAATTTATAAGACAAAAATTACGGAAACATGAAAAGTCACATTGAAAATTGAAAGGCCAAATACTATTAAAATAAATATAATGAGTCTTTCATTGTCTTTACAATAAATAACTAACAATTCAACTAATAATTAAAATATTATTATTTAATAATTTATTAATTAGATGTTTATTTAGTCTATGGGTAAAATGGTAATCTAACTTTTTATTTTTGGAGTTTCCCACTTTTAGTAATATATATGATTAATAATTATTCTTCATCTTTTATTCTATATTTTCGTGAAACTCTATCCACTATCCTACTTTTCTTATAAGTTTATCATTCAAATTAAGGATGTGAAATTATGAAACGACAGAGAACGATAGAATATTTCTAAATACGGTATTCACTAATACAATAAAATATGATATAATATAATACAATACATTGTATTTATTAAATAATACAATATAATATAACATAATACAATACATTATGAAACAATATGCAACAATAATCCAAACAAAGTGTAAAGGAGTCCAAATTTGCTATGCTTTGGGATATAAATCCTATTTAGTCAAATGAAATTCAGTTTCATATGTCATATCGCTTTTGCAGAGATTGAATTTTCATAACATGATTGTGAAGAAGTTGTCTCCATGCATGGCATCCTATTTACTAGTAATAGGAAAACTTGAAAGGGGAGAGGTAAAAATTTCAAAAGTTTTTTGAATAACTTGGTTGAATTAATGTTTTAATCTTTCCTGGTTGTGGTAAAAAATTATTGTCTTTAAACATAATTTTTATAATAGGTGATGACAGAAGGGGGGGGGGGTTACACGTGTAACCCCTTCTCTCAGTATTCCCTCACTCAGTTCTCTTTTGTCTTTTTTTCTCTTACTTTATATCAATACAAATGATACAAATACAATATACAATTTGTGTTTGTATAAAGTGAGAGAGAAATTTAATATACAAATACAAATATTTTAACTCAATTCAATTATATACAAATTTAAATTTTATGCAGTTATACAAGCACAATCATTGATGTATACACATAGTAGTTACATATATACAATTATCTAACCGATATACATATATAATTCATCTCTCTCCACTCTCAGCCCTCTCTTGCTCGCCTTTTGCCTCTCTCTTCTAATCTCGCTCTCCACTCTAGCCTAACACAAAAAACATATACATCTACAAAAACAATTTTCATAGACACAAACGACCATTTTATACAAATCACTACGATTTATACAAATCAAATCCTCCATAGCAAACTATCGCGTATAGCAAAACTGTAGCTATAGAGCACTAATATAATTTTTATATTTATTATTTCTAAAATTTACTCTAAAGAATATATCTAAATATATAGTTAATAGTATATATCTCAATAATATTCCACTTAGACTTTTAACCATCACAATTGTTATAATTATTGGTGAATTTCTCTAATTCTAGCTGATCTTTTATTTTAATTAGAACAGCTTAAATTGGAAAAGTAGTTCTTTTTCTTTTTCATTAAAAGTTGAGCTTAGTAGTATTGTCATCAATCGTTTTGACGTCAACTTCACAACTTCCGATATTTTACTTAATCCCTTTATAAAGTGAAAAGAGACCCACAGACTTCACAAATACATTTTGTTCTTTTCTAAAATAAATTTTTAAAAAAATTCTCTTTTTTTCATATTAACTGAATTTGTAAGGTAATATATATTTACTAAAAAAATATATTTTAAGACACAATTTAAACTATACTTTTTACTATTATCTTTTGTAAAATTATAAATACAAATTTATAAGTATCACAATTTATTTTTTAGAAAATATCAAACTTCATTTAAGGGAAAGGACAAATATGAAAAAAAAATTAAACATTCATCTTGAACTTTGAACGATTCAATTATTTTGAATAATAAAAAAAATTCCCAACTATTTTGAAATCTTACATTAGATATCAGTTAAATTAATTGACACGTTAAGGTTTTATCATCAATACTTGTATTAAGAAACAATTTTAAAACAATTTCTTTTATGAAGACAATAAATAAATAAATAAAAATAATTTAATTGATTATTTTATTACGGAATTTTGTATCATATACAAATACAACATAGTTTGCATCTAAAGTTGATGTAGAAAAAAAACCCAAAATGGGGGGAGAAAAATTGGATCTGTAGTTTCCCAACCTACGCTACCGAAGGTATGAATTTTCTATGTATTTACTTTTTTTTTTTATCTAGATTTATTTAGTGTTTTAAATGCTTTGATACATTACTTACATTAATGGTGCAATGTATCATGATTTAAATTTGCGTAGTTGTAGAAGTTATAATGTTGAATACAGAAGTACTTGATACATATATTATTTTTTTAATGTATCATTTATAACGTATCATATTATGAAATGCACCATAATTACTATTCTGTGATATATAAATTGTGATATATAAAAATTATATGATACATTTATAAGGAAACTGTCACCCTTTTGAAACCACAACACCCTTTCGATGTTGAATTTGTTCAATGCATTGCTCAACAATAAAGCGATAGCCTATAAGTATTATATCATTTTTTTTTTAAATTTTATGTTTAATTAAACTTTATAATGTATGTACTGCATTTCACAAGGATTGTGGGTTGTTTGTAGCTGTTTTTGTCGATTTCCTTAGCGACGAAATTTCGATCCCATCTGATGGATTCTGACCTGATTACCTTCGTACAAGATATGGAGCACTATTATGAAAATATGATTGTGAAAAGGCCAAGACATGATATACTAGTGAAAAAGATGATCCACCAAAGCCTAAGGATCTTTTCACACACCACCAATTGAGGAGGATTTAGTCAACCGTAGAGTAGTTCTATGTATCAATGGATAGACACCTTTATTAGCCCATGGATCTGGCGCCCGAAGATCCCAATTTTTTTTTCTCAAAAAATATTATGAGGACCTCCATAATGAGTTGGGCCCCTTCACATATACTTACACCATTTTTAATGTCTATTTTCGCATTTACAAGCCCTTTCTAAGAATAGCCCAAATTCCTTGATTTTTCTTGTTAATGCCAGTGGATCTGGCACCCGAAGCACCCAAATTTTTCTTCTCAAAAAACTTTATGAGGACCTCTGTGATGACTTGCGGAACCTTCACATATACTCACACCATTTTTTAATGTTCATTTCTGCATTTACAAGCCCATTTTAAAGAATCATCCAAATTCCCCAATTTTTCGTGTGTATTAGCCTATGGATCTGGTGCACGGAGCACCCAATTTTTTTTTCTCAAAAAACTTTATGAGGACCTCTTTAATGAAGTGCGGAACCTTCACATATACACACACCATATTTTTAACGCTCATTTTCGCATTTACAAGCCCTTTTTAAGAATCGTCCAAATTTGTCAATTTTTCGTGTGTATTAATTAGCCCATCTGGCACCCGAAGTACCCAATTTATTTTTCTCAAAAAACTTTATGAGGACCTCCGTAATGAATTGGGGAACCTTCATGTATACTCACACTATTTTTAATGCATATTTCCTCATTTACAAGCCTTTTTGAAGAATTGCCCCAATTCCCCGACTTTTCGTGTATATTATCCCATGGATCTGGTGTCCGAAGCACCCAAATTGTTTTTCTCAAAAAACTTTATGAGGACCTCCGTAATAAGTTGAAGAACTTTCACGTATTCACACACAATTTTTTTAACGCCCATTTTTGCATTTACAAGCCCTTTTTTAAGAATCGCCCAAATTTTCCCAATTTTGTGTGTGTATTAATTAGCCCATTGATCTGGCGCTCGGAGTACCCAATATTTTTCCTCAAAAAACTTTATGAGGTCCTCTGTAATGAGTTGGGGAATCTTCACGTATACTCACACCATTTTTTAACGCTCATTTCCGCATTTACAAGCCCTTTTTAAGAATCGCCCAAATACTCCAATTTTTCGTGTTTATTAGACCATGGAACTGGCGCACGGAGCACCAAAACCTTTTTTTCTCAAAAAACTTTATGAGGACCTCTATAATGAGTAGGGGAACCTTCATGTATACTTGCACCATTCTTTTTTACGCCCATTTTCGCATTTACAAGCCCTTTTTTAAGAATCATCCAAATTCCCCTATTTTTCGTGTGTATTAGCTCATGGATCTGGCGCCCAGAGAACCCAATTTTTTTCCTCAAAAAACTGTATGAGGACCTCCGTAATGAATTGGGGAACCTTCACATATATTACAAAAATTTTAACGCCTATATCCATATGTACAAACCCGTTTTTAAAATTCACCCAAATTCTCTGATTTTTCGTGTGTATTATTAGCCCATGGATCTAGCGCCCGGAGCACCCAAAATATTTTTCTCAAAAAACTTTATGAGGACCTCCGTAATGAGTTAGGGAACCTTCACACATACTCACACTAGTTTTATCACCCATTTCCGCATTTACAAGATATTTTTTAAGAATCTCCCGAATTCTCCGATTTTTCGTATGTATATTAGCCCATGAATCTGGCTTCCGGAGTACCCAATGTTTTTTTTCTCAAAACAATTTATGAGGACTTCTGTAATGAGTTTGACAACCTTCACGTATACTCACACTATCTTTTTAACCCCCATTTTCGTATTTACAAGCCCTTTTTTCAAGAATCGCCAAATTCTCTGATTTTTCGTTTGTTAATATCCATAGATTTGGCGCCCAGAGCACCTAAAAACTTTATCACAAAAAACATTATGAGGACCTCCGTAATGAGTTGGGAAATATTCACGTATACTCACACCATTCTTTTAACACTCATTTCCACATTTACAGCCTTTTGTTTAAGAATCACCAAATTCCTCGATTTTCCGTATGTATAAGCCCATGGATCTGGCGCACGGAGCACCCAATTTTTTTTTCTCAAAAAATTTTATGAGGACCTCCATAATGAATTGAAGAACCTTCACGTATACTCACACCATTTTTTACCACCCATTTCCGCATTTACAAGCCCATTTTTAATAATTACCCGAATTTTCTAATTTTTTGTGTGTATTAGCCCATGTATCAGGCACCCGGAGCACCCAAAATCTTTATGAAGACCTCTGTAATGAGTTGGGAAACCTTCACATATACTCACACCATTTTTTAACACTCATTTCCACATTTACAAGCCTCTTTTTAAGAATCACCTAAATTATCTGATTTTCCATGTGTTTTAGCCCATGTATCTGGCACCCGAAGCACCCAATTTTTTTTTCTCAAAATAATTTATGAGACCTCCATAATGAGTTGTGGAATCTTCACTTATACTCACACCATTCCTTTAACGTCATTTCCGCATTCACAAACCCTTTTTTAAGAATAGCCAAAATTACCCTATTTTTCTTGTGTATTAGCCTATTGATCTAGCGCACAGATAACCCAATTTTTTTTCTCAAAAAGTTTATGATGACCTCTGTTAGTGAGTTGAGGAAACTTCAAGTATACTTACGCCATTTTTTTAACGCCCCATTCTGCATTTACAACTCTTTTTTTAAGAATCGCCCAAATTCTCTAATTTTTCGTGATAAGTTGATTGTTTCACTCCTGTATCTTCCCAAAGGAAAAAAGATCTCTGAGAGTTGTTTCCTGAATCCAAAAGAGAGTACTTGGGTTCTCCCAATAACTAAAAAGTGTAGCATGCCTGAATCTAACTGGGGTTCGCGTTGGTGGAGGAACTGGATCGAAAAAAAGAGGGATTCTAGTTGTAAGATATCTAATGAAACCGTCGTTGGAATTGAGATCTTAGCCCATGGATTTGGCACTCGGAGCACCTAAATTTTTGTTCTCGTAAAACTTTATGATGACCTATATAATGAGTTGCGGAATCTTCACATATACTCACACCATTCTTTTAACGCCTATTACCGCATTTAAAATCTCTTTTTTAAGAATCACCCAAAATTTCCTATTTTTCGTGTATATTAGACCATGGATGTGGCGCCCGAACCACCAACTTTTTTTGTCAAAAATCTTTATGAGGACCTTCGTAATGGGTTGGGGAACTCTCTTGTATAATCACACCATTTTTAACGCCTATTTCTTCAATTACAAGCCTTTTTTTAAGAATAGCCCGAATTTCCTGATTTTTCGTGTGTTCCCATGGATCTGGCGCTCGGAGCATCCAAAATTGTTTTTTGAAAAAACTTTATGAAGACCTCCGTAATGAGTTGGGTAACCTTCACGTATACTCACACCATTGTTTAATGCTCATTTCCGCATTTACAAGCCCTTTTTTAAGAATCGCCCAAATTCTCTAATTTATCGTGTGTATTAGCTCATGGATCTGACGCCCAGAGCACCCAAAAAATTTCTCAAAAAACTTAATGAGGACCTATATAATGAGTTAGGGAACCTTCAGGTATACTCACTTCATTTTTTAACGCCCATTTCTACATTTACAAGACTTTTTTTAAGAATCGCCCAAATTTCTCAATTTTCGTGTGTATTAACCCATGGATTTGGCGCCCAGATTACCTAAGATTTTTTTCTCAAAAAACTTTATGAGAATCTCCGTAATGATTGGGGAACCTATAACACCCGGTAAAACTAGTAAGACTAAACTAGAGCCTAACGTAAAACTAGTGACCTATTTGGGGTTTAATGTAATGATTAGAGTCATAAATATGGCCCGGTTCTTATTATAGATTTTTTGGGTTTAAACGTCAAGGGACGAACCCCAAGGACCAACCATGGGTCCTTGAGCTACGGATTGGGCACCTACGAACCGTGGGTGGGGGTCGTGGGTCAAGGCTTGGCCTCCCCATTTTCCCCCTAAACTCTTTGTCCCGTCTACGTGTGTGCAGAATGGAGTGTGAACCCACCCACGGTCTGTGGGTGGGGTTTCGTAAGTCACACCTGCACTTTTGTCCAATCTCGGCCAAGTTGAGGGCAAGGAGGTAAATTCCTATTTTAATTAGTTTAGCCTAGGGTCGGTTTATATTAATTATTTAGACTTATTAAAGGCTTTTAAACTATTAACTAACTTTTTACAAATCATAATTTCAAAAAACTCAAGAATAGAAACTACCTCCTCTCCAAATAATTTTCTCTCTAGAAACCTCCATTGAAGAAGAAGAAGTCAAGGTCTAGGGCTCAAGAACTCAACTTTTCTATCCAATTTCTTGAGGAATCTCCAATTAAGGTATGGTGGTTTTGATTCATGGTTAACTTTCCATCCATGAAGTCCCAAAACTCTCAATTTCAATATAGAAAAGTCTCCAAAACTTAGGGTTTCCATTCTAGATCATGGATTCTTCCTCAAAACGATTTTAATGATTTATTTGTCTTACATTATGATGGAATTACTGTTCTAATATGGTTTTATGATAAAATCTCTCGTGAATCCATGAATTCCCCATAACCGTAATTTATGGCTTGTGATTTGGATCATTTAGTAACTATGACAATACTTATAGTGGTTTATTTATTTGATTCATGCTACCATCTATATCTAATGTAGTGATTCTAGATTGATTGTTTGAAGGTGATCCATAGCCCTTGAAGGGAAAAGCATGAGAACTAGCTATATGCATGAGACTTGTGTTTATGCAATTGTATATACAATTGGATTGTTTTGGGAGTAAAGTGCTTACATTATAGTCTAATTGTGGTGTTGTTTGGTTGATTATCCTTATTTGCACACCTAGGTATGAAAGTCATACAATGTGAAAGGTTTGTGACATGTGGTAATTCTAAGGGTTGTAGACTAGTCTCCCTTAAAGAATTTAGGAGCTTTAGCATGAGTTGTTGGATTGAGTGTTAAAACATTCTTCCATAATCATCACTTTAAGTCAAGACTTAATATAAACTCAATGGGAATTATGTTTAGAACCGAGTGGGTAGTGTTATGAGATGGAAGCCCTCATGATAGTAGAGGTCGGGTTTCTAGGAACAATATCTTGGGATGGAAGCCCTTACGTTAGTAGAGGTCGGGTTTCTAGAAGCAATCTCCCTATCCCGTAACTATGTGCCCACATAGGTCTTTATCTAGTGGATCCACCTAGGCTAAAATAATAGTTCTACCTTAGGCAAGTAGGACACCCCTTTTCGGTGTGGAGTAGACACAGAATTTCATGATTAAGCTCTCATGGTCTATGTCGATTAAAGTTAATCCCACTATGATAGTGTAGACTAGAATTGGAGTTATGAACTATAAACACTTAATAAGCTTTCCTTAGTGTGGATGGGAGTATGGGATCTTATTCATACATTGCACAAGGACACTTTGAGGGTACTTATGGTTTGTTTCCATCTTGATATGATGATCAATATGTTGAGTATGCTTGTACCTTATGATTTTGCACTTATTCTACATGTTGATTCCTAAGTTGGTAAAATGCATAGTTTTCTACAAAGTAAAATGTCCCTTTTTTGTATGTTTCAAGGTTTTTATGCATATCTACCATACTTATTGCATTTTTGTACTAACCCATATTTCTTCTACATTTTTCTACAAAGTGTAGGTTCCGGCGTTTGAGGCGATCTCTTCTAAGTTCCAAGCTCGGATTGACTATTCTCTAGAGCTTGTGGTATGTCCTCATGGATCCGAGGACAAGTGCTACTTTGTTGTTTCATTTCTTTTGTTGTACTAGACTTTCATATTCTCTATTGTAAGGGATGTGACCCTACTATTTTGAGACTTCGATTGTACTAGATGGTTTAATGAGACTATGTCTAGACTTCCGCTTTACTTTTATGAAAGATTCTTAAAGACTTGAAAGGTGTTTTATTACTCTTTATTGTTCTTTACTTATGTGATGATAAGCTAAGTGGCTTACATTGTGCCTTTAGGGGTGTTATGTGTCATGTTACGTCTAGGGGGTACCCTTGGGTCGTGACAGAACCTTCGAGTATTCTAACATCATTCTTATAATGCCTATTTTCGCATTTACAACCCTTTTTTAAGAATCGTCCAAATTCCCCTATTTTTCGTGTGTATATTAGCCCATGGATCTGGCGCCTGGAGCACCCAATTTTTTTTTCTCAAAAAACATTATGAGCACCTCCGTAATGAGTTGGGGAACCTTCACGTATACTCACACCATTTTTTAACGTCCATTTCCGTATTTACAAGCCCTTCTTTAAGAATCGCCCAAATTTTCCAAATTTCCGTGTGTATTAGCCTATGGATCCTGCGCCTATACCACCCAAATATTTTTCTCAAAAAAAATTATGAAGACCTTCGTAATGAGTTGGGGAACTCTCACATATACTCACACCATTTTTAATGCCCATTTCCACATTTACAAGTCCTTTTTTAAGACTCCCCAAAATTCCCTGGTTGTTCGTGTGTATTGGCCTATGGATCTGGCGCCCGGAGCAACCAAAATGTTTTCTCAAAAATCTTTATAAGGACCTCTGTAATGAGTTTGGTGACCTTCAGGTATACTCACTCCATTTTTAACATCCATTTTCGTATTTACAAGTCTTTTTTAAGAATCGCCCAAATTTCCTAATTTTTCGTGTGTATTAGCCCATGGATTTGGCGCCCATAGCACCTAAAATATTTTCCTCAAAAAATTTTATAAGGACCTCCGCAATGAGTTTGGGAACCTTCAGATATACTAACGCCATTTTTTAACATCTATTTCTGCATTTACAAGCCATTTTTAAGAATCGCCCAAATTCTTCGATTTTTCGTGTTATTAGCCCATAGATCTGGCTATCGGAGCACCCAAAATTATTTTCATAAAAAACTTTATGAGGACCTCCGTAATGAGGTTGGGAACCTTCAGGTATGTTCACGCCATGTTTTTATCGACCATTTCCGCATTTACAAGCCCTTTTTTAAGAATTGCACAAATTATTCAATTTTTCGTGTGTATTAGCCCATGGATCTGGCGCCAGGAGCACCAAAAAAAATTTCTCAAAAAACTTTATGAGGACCTCCGTAATGAGTTGGGGAGCCTTCAAGTATACTCACACCATTTTTTTAGCGCTCATTTCCGCATTTACAAGCTCCTTTTTAAGAATTGCCAAAAATCACCAATTTTTTGTGTGTTAATGCCCATGGATCTAGCGCCTGGAGTACCCAAAAAAAGATTTCTCAAAAAATATTATGAGGACCTTCGTAATGAGTTGGGGAACCTTCATGTAAATTCACACCATTTTCTAATACCCATTTCTGCATTCACCAGCCCTATTTAAGAATCGCCATAATTCCCCGATTTTTTGTGTGTTAATGCCCATGGATTTGATGCCCGGAGCACCCAAAATGTTTTTCTCAAAAAACTTTATGAGGACCTCGTAATGAGTTGGAGAACCTTCACGTATACTCACACTATTTTTTAACGCCCATTTCCACATTTACAAGTCCTTTTTGAAAAATCGCCCAAATTTCCTGATTTATTGTGTGTATTAGCCCATGGATCTGGCGCTCGGAGCACCCAAATTTTTTTTTGCTCAAAAAACTTTATGAGAACCTCTATAATGAGTTGGGGAACTTTCACTTGTAGTCGCACCATTTTTTAACACCCATTTCACATTACAAGCCTGTAACACCCCGAAAACTAGTAAGCTGAACTAGAGAGTTCTAAAGCCTTATATGGGAGTTTTTGAGTTTCGTATGAGGGTTAAAACTCATAAAATGATTCCCGTACTTAGAATGAGGGTTTTAGTGGTTAAACGTTCGGGTACGACTCCCCAAGGACCAACCAAAGGGGTCCTTGAGGAGGACCCCAAAACAGTCCCTAAATCTGCAAAATTTAGTGACCTACGGATGCCATCTACTGGCCGTAGATGGACCCACACCCAGTAAATTGGGGTCGTGGGTCAAGGCCTGCAGTGGCCTGCAACTTTTGAGTTGCAGACCTCACCTACGGAGGTGAGCCACGCTCAGTAGGTCCAACCACGGTCCGTGGGTGGAGGGGCGTAGGTCAACACAGTTTTTGGACTTTTAGTTTTAAGTTAGGTGCTTAGGGGTTGATTAGTTAATTAATTAGGGGTTAATGTAGGTAGGTTAGTTAGTTAATTTACCACATATATAAGCTTAATAGACCCCTAAACTAATCACTTTAACTCATTGATCTAAGACCCCAAATTACTCTCAAGAAATTCTCTCTCTAGAAGCTAAGAAGAAGAAGAAGAGAAGAGAAGAGGGCAGTGTTTATCCATTGATTCAAGATTTTTTTAGGGCTTTGATTAAAGGTATGTTTAGCTTATTCATATATCGGTTCTTCCCCCATAGATCCCCCTTAGTTTTCCCCCAATTGTAAAGTCAAAAACCCAATTCTAGCTAGGGTTGTGCTTGCATTGTGGGTAAGGTTTGGGTATGATTCCAAACTAGTGGATAATACCTAATTATGATTGTATTAGCATTAATTGATGATATTATGACGATTTCATGTGATTTATATGGTAAACCCTAATCTAAATTGATGAATGTGATGTTTGTGGGTTTATGCCATTAGAGGTGAATTTGAAGGTTCAAAGGTAATCTTCCTAAATCAATGTCATGTATAGTAGTTGATCAAAGTTAGGATCATATAAGCATGAATAGAACTAGACTTTATTGAATATGAAGGATCTTAACTTGTAAAAATGAAATTGAACCTCTATGATGAATTATGACTAGAATCACTAAGTAGTAAAGAATGTGATTGTATAAGCTTGAAATTTAGACATGAATGAAGTTAAGCTTGAAAGTAGGGCTTGTAGCCATCAACGTTAGGGCTTTGGGGGGTAAAGACAATATGATGTGATCTTGTTGTGTATTGTCTATCTTCTACACACTTAGGCATGAATATGCTAGGAGATCCAAGGTTCTCTCACATAGAATGATTCTAGGTTGACTTAGTAACCTAAAATGAATCAAAACTTGTTAGTCTAGAATAGCTTGAAGTTGTGACATATGTTCATTTCATGTATAGCTTGGCTTGGTAGTATAAGACTTAAGGTTGTTAGCTTAGGATGGAGGATCTATACTTTCCTAAGGGATAACTTGACTTGGCATTGTATAATGCATTTCATGGTAGCATGAGTTAGGTGTAGTCATGTTAGCCTAGGATTGAGGATTCATACTCCCCTGTGGGTAGCTTGAACTAGCATCATTAGGATGCCTTCATGGTAGCATGACTTGGTTTGGCCAAGACCATTTCATGGTAACTTTGGGATTGAGGACTTATACTCTCCTAAGGTAGCTTGGGATTGAGGACTCATACTCTCCTAAGGATAGCTTATATTAGCCTCTTTGAGTGCTTGTAAGTGTAGCTTGACTTGCATTGTAAGATACATTTCAAGGATAACTTTAGGATTGAGGACTCATACTCTCTTAAGGGTAGCTTATGATTGAGGATCCATACTCTCCTAAGGGTAGCTTGAGTTAGGTTAGTCATGGTAGCTTGGGATTGATGGCTCATACTCTTCTAAGGATAACTTAGGATTGAGAATCACACTCTCTTAAGGATAGCTTGCATTTGTATCATAATATACTTGTAGTGATAGAATGACTTAGTTGGTGTAGGACTATTTCATGGTAGTTAGGATAAGACACTTGTACTTTTCTTAGAATAGCTTGGACTTGCATGATAGTGTGTCTTCCAAGGTAGTTAGCTTAGCTTAACCTAGTTATGTTAGTAAGATTATAGCATGGTCTAGCCTATTAGAGGGGTATTCCTTGGTAACCTTGAATAGAGGTAAATAGAATAGATGGATTAGTCCCCCAACTAGTGAACAATCATGATAGTCTAAAGGAGTACTTAGTATGGGTAGTAGTATGGGATGCTATCCACACATTGCACAAGTATGACTTAAGGCTAGGTATGAAGGGTTCCCACACATAGTATAGACTTAGATTTGGTTATTGCTATAGTTTCCTACCAAGATATGATTGACTTAAGATGATAGTTTCTTGTCAATATGAAGTAAGTCTAGAATGATACTTATGAATAGCAAGCATGAATAGAGTGACTCCAAGGACATGCTTAGTGTGTGTGGTAGTATGGGATGCCATACATGCATTGCACAAGTGTCATGACCCGAGTCTATATCCTGGACGTGGTCGGCACCCGAGAACAATTTCTGGTCCCAAGTGAACCCTCATCCTAGCTGACTAGTCACAAGGGGAAGACTGCTTTAAGCATACAAAGCTTAAAAACTGAATAAAAATTCATCAACTCAAATACAAAGCTTTAATTTACAAGAAAACTCGGAATAGTATAATATATTCAACTCGCCCCAAAATGGGTAACTTAAGTCTTTAAAACATTTAATAAAATAAATGAACACACTTCTAAAACTCTACTGTCTATCTATGAAGCCTCTAACTGACAAAGATGAAAATCGAAACAAGACCCACGACATCCTGACAAAACATTAAAGTAAATGAAATCCTCCGAAAGAAAGGAATCCCACCATAGCTAACTTGAACTCAATGTGGTATCAGCGAAGCTCATGTTGATGATCCTAAATACCTAAATCTGCATCATGAAAGGATGCAGGCCAAATGACTCAGTACGTGGAAGTACGAGCGTGTAAGGGGAATTCTAAAACATATCATAAGCTTGAACTAGATATAAAGGAAACATACTTACCTCTTAGAAACTCACTCAACTCAAAGATTAGATATTCAACTCAAGGATTAGATACTTAACTCAAGAATTAGACACTCAACTTCAAAGATTAGATACTCAACTCAAGGATTAGATACTCAACTTCAAATATATGATACTCGACTTTGGATACTCAACTCAATATAATGCAACAATAAGAGATGCAATATATGAAAAGGTTTTAAAACAACATAAAGTAACTCAATGTATTTAAAAATACAATATACTCAATTTGCATATATAAAAATACAATATAACTTGGTGGGAGTTTCTCTAACCGACAACCACCACTATGAGCATAAGTGATGATATAACGTCTTTCCCATGTTGCCAGAGCTATCCTATACTTTGCCGTCATATAGAATGACTTAACTAAGTGGATTCACTAGTCTATGCTAAAAAGTTGTAACACCCCGTATTTTACGTGTACAAGTTCTACACATATGAAACTTGATTTAGCTTGGTGGTATAAGTAATGAACTTGATTTCCTAGATTAATGGTGACAATAAAGAAGCTATAAGGGTAACTCTCGTATATTGCAATATTGCACGATCGAGTGAACGTTAAATTTTGAAAATATTTAAATTCTGGATCGAACGGCTATATGTAAGTCTAAAAGTTAAGGTGATCAAGTGTATATAAGTTTTGAGTTAAACTAAGGAGATTACGCTCAGAAAACGAATAAAAGAATTGAGGTGCTTGTTGGACTTTATAAAGCTAGCAGGTGTCACCTACTTGCTTAGCTCAAATGGGCTAGGTAGATGTGGAAGATTAGTTCATGCATTAGTGGGCTCACTTGAGGCCCTAATTAAATAAAATGGAAAAGGGAATGGAGATGAGGCCTCACACCAATCTGTCCAAGTCCAACTACATGAGCCCAATAAAGATTAAGGCCCAAATTAAGTAGAGGAGCAGCTAGTTCTAGCGGAGTCTAAAATCGCACATATGCTCTAATGAGTCGACAGAACTTGCAGGCTTCACCTGACATAGTAACAGGTACATTGTTCATCTTTTCATATAATGTATATGCGTTAATTGATCCTAGTTCCACTCTATCGTATATCACTCCACTAGTTGCTGAGAAGCTTAAAAGAACACCAAAATTATTGAATAAACCATTCGAAGTGTCTATACTAACCGGTGAGTCTATTATAGCAAGAAGGGTCTATCGTAACTGCATAGTAACTGTTTGTGATCGTGATACTTTGGCTGACCTAATTGAATTAGAAATGGTTGAATTTGATGTTATAATGGGTATGGATTGGTTGGCTTCTTGTTATGCCACAGTGGATTGCTGAACTAAGAGAGTGCACTTTCACTTTCCAAACGAGGCAGTCCTTGAATGGGAAGGCAATGTTGCAGCGCCAAGGGGTAAGTTTATTTCTTATTTGAAGGAGAGGAAGATGATGTCAAAAGGGTATATATGTCATCTAGTTAGAGTGAGAGATGTGCAGGCATAACCACCGACTCTTCAATCTGTTCCGGTAGTAAATGAATTTATTGATGTGTTTCCTGAAGAACTTCCAGGTTTACCCCCAGAACGAGAAATAGAGTTTGTTATCGATTTAATTCCAAGCACTTAACCTATCTCTATTCCTTCGTATATAATGGCCCCGATAGAATTATGTGAAGTAAAGGAACAGTTAAATGACCTGTTAGAGAAGGGGTTTATAAGGCCTAGTGTGTCCCCATGGGGTACACCAGTGTTATTTGTACGTAAGAAGGACGGCACGTTGATAATGTGTATCGAGTACCGACAGTTGAATAGAGTGACAATTAAGAATAAATACCCCCTCCCGAGAATTGATGATTTGTTTGATCCGATACAAGGTGCCAAGTGTTTTTCAAAAATTGACTTGAGAACAGGTTATCACCAAGTGAGGGTAAAGGAGAAGGATATACCCAAGACAGCTTTTTGAACATGTTATGGTCATTTCAAATTTCTCATTATGTCATTTGGGCTAACAAATGCACCGGCAATTTTTATGGATTTGATGAATAGGGTGTTCAATCCATTCTTAGATGTATTTGCGATAGTATTTATAGATGATATCTTGGTGTATTCAAGATTAGAAGAGGACCATGCAAATCACTTACGACAGGTATTACAAGTTCTTTATGATCGGCGGTTGTATGCCAAGTTCTCCAAATGTGAATTTTGGTTAAAATCAGTGGCGTTCTTGGGTCATATTGTATCTGATGAAGGAATAAGGGTTGATTCACTAAAGATAGAGGCAGTGAAAGATTGGCCAAGACCAACAACACCCACAGAGGTTCGTAGCTTCCTAGGGTTGGTAGGTTATTATAGAAGGTTTGTTGAAGGATTTTCTTCTATTTCTGAACCTCTAACTAAGCTAACACACAAGGCAGCTAAGTTTTAGTGGAATTATGCATGTGAAAGAAGCTTAAAATAGTTGAAAAGCAGGTTAACTTCCGCACCTGTATTAGTACTTCCAGAAGGCGCAGAGGGGTATACAATGTATTGTGATGCTTCAGGGATTGGTTTAGGATGTGTACTCACGCAGTATGGTAAAGTAATAACTTATGCCTCAAGACAACTGCGGCCATATGATAGAAACTACCCAACACACGATCTTGAACTAACAGCGTTTGTATTTGCTTTAAAGATATGACGTCACTATTTACATAGGGTTCACATTGATATTTATACAGACCATAAAATTTTGCAATACATCTTCAAGCAGAAGGATTTGAATTTGAGGCAGCGAAGATGTTTAGAGTTAATAAAAGATTATGACGTTGATATACCATACCATCCAGGGAAAGCAAACGTTGTAGCCAATGCTCTCAGTCGCAAGAAAATATCAAGTATTAATGAGCAGATCGTGGAAAAAGAAGGGATGGCGAAGGATCTACGTCAACTAGCTAGTTTGGGAGGTCGTCTTCTTGAAACCCCAAAAGAAGGAATTGTAGTGCATAATGCGGTAGAATCTTCATTAGTAGTTGAGGTGAAAGAGAAGCAGTTCAAATATCTTACTCTACAACAACTCAAGGAGATGGTAAATCAAGGTACGACAAAGGGATTTGAGCTTACACAAGATGGAGTACTTTATTGTCAAAATAGATTGTGTGTACCTAATGTTAATGGGCAAAGAAGGAGGATAATGACAGAAGCACATCATTCAAGGTATTCCATCCATCTGGGATCAACTAAAATGTACCATGACTTGAAAGGAGTGTATTGGAGGAGGGACATGAAGAAGGACATTGCAAAATTTGTGGCTCAATGTCCAAATTACCAGCGAGTCAAAGTAGAGCACCAAAAGCCGAGAGGTTATATACAGTGTATGGAGCTTCCAACCTAGAAGTGGGACATGATCAGCATGGATTTTGTCACTGGTTTGCCTCACTCGTTTCGTAAGTTTGACTCCATATGGGTAATAGTTGATAAATTCACCAAGTCAGCATATTTCTTTCCAATTAAGACTGATTATACAGCTGAAGAGTAGACAATGTTATATATTAAAAAGATAGTTCGGCTACACGGGGTTCCAATCTCTATTATATCTGATCGAGGAGCTCAATTCACTGCAAAGTTTTGGAATCATTCCAAAAGAGCTCGGGAACACAAGTAAATTTGAGTACAGCCTACCACCCTAAAACGGATGGTCAGGCAAAATGCACAATCCAATCACTTGAGGATATGCTTCGAGCTTGTGTCTTAGACTTCAAAGGTATCTGGGATGATCGTTTGCCACTTATTGAGTTTGCCTACAATAATAGTTATCATTCTATTATCAAAATGGCATCTTATGAAGCTTTATATGGAATGAAGTGCAGATCACCAATTGGCTGGTTTGAAGTAGGCGAAACTACTTTATTTGGACCAGACCTTGTACTTCAAGCTATGGAAAAAGTTAAGGTGATACAACAATGGCTAGCAACAGCTCAAATATGACACAAATCATATGCAGATGTTAGAAGAAGAGGATTAGAGTTTTCTATAGGAGATTGGGTGTTCTTGAAAGTATCGCCAACGAAAGGGGTAATGAGATTTGGTAAAAAGGGAAAGTTGAGTCCACGCTACATAGGGCCATATAAGATTATTCGAAGAGTTGTCCAAGTTGCATATGAGTTAGAGCTACCTCAGGAGCTTTCAATAGTTCATTCGGTGTTTCATGTCTCAATGCTTCGAAAGTGCGTATGTGACCCATCCTATATCACTCATATTAAAGATGTACAAGTTACAGGGGATCTCACCTATGAAATAGTACCTATTGCTATTTTGGATCGTCAGGTTAAAAAGCTAAGAAATACAGAAATGGTTTCAGTAAAGGTGTTTTGGAGAAACCAATAAGTAGAAGAAATAACGTATGAAGTTGAGAAAGCGATGAAATCCAAGTACCCTTATTTATTTGAACCTAAAGGGGAAGTCCAAGGTGCAGAATGGGGGAATTAATAGGTACTCATGAAAGGATATTTATTATGTGGTGAACAATTGATTTAAACTAAGGTTTGAACTTATTTAAGTTATCTGATTATGCTAGCATTCGAGGACGAATGTTCCTAAGGGGGGGGGGAGGATGTAACACCCTGTATTTTATGTGTACAAGTTCTACACATATGGAACTTGATTTAGCTTGGTGATATAGGTAATGAACTTGATTTCCTAGATCAATGGTGACAATAAAGAAGCTATAAGGGTAACTCCCGTACATTGCAATATTGCACGATCGAGTGAACGTTAAATTTTAAAAGTATTTAAATTTTGGATCGAACGGCTATATGTAAGTCTAAAAGTTAAGGTTATCAAGTGTATATAAGTTTTCAGTTAAACGAACGAGATTACGTTCGGAAAACGAATAAAAGAATTGAGGTGCTTGTTGGGCTTTATAAAGCTAGCATGTGTCACCTACTTGCTTAGCTCAAATAGGCTAGGTAGATCGGGAAGATTAGTTCATGCATTAGTTGGATCACTTGTGGCCCAAATTAAATAAAAAAGAAAAGGGAATGGAGATGAGGCCTTACACCAAGCTGTCCAAGTCCAACTACTTGAGCACAATAAATATTAAGGCCCAAATTAAGGCCAAATTAAAAAGGGGAAAGATTGCACCCCAAGATGAGTACATAAAGGGCCCATTTTGTGTATATATAATTCCAAGCAGATGCATCACCTACTTGGACCACTTTGACAAATTAGTGGATGATATTAAAACTTAAGAGGTGGAGAAAAATAAGACCTTTATAATCCCCAAGTTGCTGGCCATTTCCTCACTTTTAAGAATAGATGAAAAAATCAGATTTCTCTCTAAGCTTTTCCTCCCTCTTTCAAAGCATAGCAACAGCCACAAGTTTCCTAGGGTTCTTGGATAAACCCAAGCCCTTGCAAGGGAAGCTCAAGTTATTGAAAAGTTAAATTTAAAAGAAAACGAGTTATAAGAATTAAGGTAAAGTGACTGCCCTATCTTTATCTTCTTTAAACACGAGTCTAAGTATGATATTTTAAGTATACTGTTGATAAGAACTCATGGGATGATGATGGGAAACTATGGTTTAACATCCTCTATTATATGTTGGATTGTTAGGACTGTTTTGGGACAAGTTGATGTGTAAAGATATTGGGGACAACTTGGTTGATGTCTGGAAAGGGTGTAAATTGTTGATATTGAAATATAGCTGTGTAGTGTACAAATGCAATAAAAGAAGGCGGGGATTGAAAGAACACCCTTAGTTTGGTATTTACGGGTCGCTGCCCGAGCATTATTGTTGAGTGAGATTAGACTACATAAGCATGTTTAGTAACTACTAATACTAGTTTATCACCTACCCTATAGTAGATAAGTATTTGAAAAGAAAGGAAGGTACTTTAAGGTAACTACAAGGTGGTACAACAAGGTATGTAAGGCTTTTTGATTTTCTACTAATTGACATGAAATCTAGACTCATCCTCGACACATAGAGGCAGCCTACCAGCTCCAACACGACTTATGACCTTGTTCTCACTCTTTAACATGTCTGCATGTTCCAATACATGTTCATTGTCAAATCTGTACATATACATTGAATACCCTGTTTGAGTTCTCCTTTTAACTATATAAGGTCCATATATTATTTCAGCTCATATGCATTTCATTAATTGTGTAACTACTCTCTACGTTGTTGTTCCTGCATTATATGATTATTACACGTTATTTGTTGACTACATAGTCTCACAACTCAAAATGTTATGACCACCAAAAGAATCATCTCAAATGTTAATGGAAAGATATTAAATGAATCTGCTTATTGATGGGTGGTATCCCAGGGGTGGAAGAATCACCTAGCATGGGTCGATCCCAATATTACGGGTGGTATCCCAGGGGTTAATGGAAAGCCTAGCATGGGTCGATGCCGATTTATATGTCTACCACTGATCAGCTGGTCATTTGTATTATATGTTGTGCACAGAGTGTAAAGTAAAGAATGATAAATTAAAGAAAAGAATGTAAAGTACCTGATTCCATAATATGAGAAAAGGTGGTCTTGTATCCTTACATTGGTATATGATTTCATTTGAGTTCTTATTTCACATACAGTACTTTATGCCTTACATACTCAGTACATTCTCCCGTAGTGACGTCTCTCTCGGGGGACCTGCAATTCATATTGCAGGTACAGGAGCTAGTTGATCTCCCCAATAGGAGAAAAGGACATCCAACGGCTATTGGTGAGCTCCAGGTTGATTTAGGGCTTTCCGAGTCTATAGCACGTATTTTGGTATTGTATAGTAGCTGAGTGTAAGGCGGGGCTTGTCCCGACCTTCACCCCATAATGTTTTATCATTTAGAGTCTTTGTAGACTATGTATAGTGAAGTGTAGTTGTGCGTCGTGTCTTAGATATCATGGTCCCAATGGCCAAATCATGTGCACTTTCTTTTGGCTTGTTAATACTGTCTACTTTCATGAAAACATGTTATCCACTATGGTAGAACCTATAAATGTTCATATATAAAGCATGATTACAGGTTGGTTCTCCCGAGCCTTCTCGACAACGGGTGTCGGCTCGCCTTAATGGGATTTTGGGCGTGACAGAAGTGGTATCAGAGCAGGTCATCCTAGGGAGTTTACAAAGCCGTGTCTTTGTAGATTCTTGTTTATGGATATGTTTTGCACCACATTTATAAACAGGAAGTTATGAGACATGTAGGACTTGTTTCTTTTCTTTCAATTCTTAGATCGTACGATAGAACCAATGATGTAGGAGAATCGTATCTAACTTCTAAATTGCTTTATTATAGCAAAGATGCCGGTTACGAGGAGTAAAAGTACAGGTAAGCGAGTAGATGTAGATACCCAAGAAGAGACCAACCAACCACCACCTAATCAAGCTGTTCAAAATGAGGCTCAAGATGAGTCTCTATCACAGACTTTCCCGACCCTCCATCTCCAGAAGATCTAATGAAGGAAGCTCCACCTCAAGAACCCACTATTAATGCTACCGAGCAAGATTTGAGAAATGTGGTTCAATTATTGAATCGTATAGTTGATGGCCAAGGTCAAAGGCAAGAAGGCCCAGTTGCGGGTATTGGTGGTACAGATAGGGCAGCTAGCACACGGATATGTGCTTTCCTTAATTTGGACCCTCTATCATTCATAGGGTCAGATCCTAATGAAGATACGCAAGACTTTATTGATCAAATCCAACCAACTTTGGATGCTATGCACGTGAGTGGTAAATAAGCTATTGAGCTAGCAACATATAAATTAAAGGGTGTGGCTATATTACGGTATGAAACTTGGAAGCAATCTAAGAGTACAGATGCACCTCCGACTACTTGGAAATAATTTAAAAAGGCGTTTCTTGATCATTATTTGCCATTGGAGATTCGAGAGTCCCGCGCAGATCAGTTCTTAAATCTTCACCAAGGGGGTATGAGCGTGAGAGAGTACAGTCTCCAATTTAATTCCTTGTCCAGGTATGTTCCTAATGTAATTGCTACTATGGAGGATATAGTTCACCGATATGTGCATAGATTAGATTCGTATCTGGTTAGAGATTGTACTATTGCTTCTTTAAATAAAGACATGGATATAGCAAGGATGCAAGATTTTGCACAGAAATTGGAGGATCAAAAGCAAAGAAGAAGGGTACAAGAGACAGAAAGGGGTCAGTCCAAGAGGCAAGGTCTACCGGGAAGTGTACACCACCCCAAGGTGATTTTAAGCCTCGGTTTTCTAATAGACCAGCTAGGCCGTCATTTCCCTACTCTACACCTAGCGCTCCACCCCAATTTCAATGTCCGAGAGGCAATCAGTTTAGGCAAAAGAGTGAGAGCCAAGGTTCACAGACATTGGGTTATCCAGAGCAGGGCAGTACAAGCCAATCAATGGCTCCTAGATAGCCTTGTAAACAATGTGGGAGGAGTCATTTAGGTATATGTCGTATTGGAACAGATGCATGTTATTAGTGTGGTATGCCAGGGCACCTAATGAGAGATTGCCCTTAAAGGTGCATGGGTGATATAGCACAACCTACTGGATCAGCTGTTGCATCGTCATCATCGTTGCCTCCTTTAGGTAGAGGTCAACAGGTTCCTATAGGTCGTGGTAGAGGGGTTAGAGGAGCAGCTAGTTCTAGCGGAGTCCAAAATTGCACATATGCTATAGAGAATCGACAGAACTTGGAGGCTTCACCTGACATAGTAACAGGTACATTGTTCATCTTTTCACATAATATATATGCGTTAATTGATCCTGGTTCCAAACTATCATATATCACTCCACTAGTTGTTGGAAATCTTAAAAGAACACCAAAATTATTGAATAAACCATTTGAAGTGTCTACACCAACCGGTGAGTCTATTATTGCAAGAAGGGTCTATCATAACTGCATAGTAACTGTTTGTCATAGTGATACATTGGCTGACCTAATTGAACTAGAAATGGTTGAATTTGATGTTATAATGGGTATGGATTGGTTGGCTTCTTGTTATGCCACGGTGAATTGCCGAACTAAGAGAGTGCACTTTCACTTTCCAAACGAGGCAGTCCTTGAATGGGAAGGCAATGTTGCAGCGCCAAGGGTTAAGTTTATTTCTTATTTGAAGGTGAGGAAGATGATATCAAAAGGGTATGTATGTCATCTAGTTAGAGTGAGAGATGTGGAGGCTGAACCACCGACTCTTCAATCTGTTCCGGTAGTGAATGAATTTATTGATGTGTTTCCTGAAGAGCTTCCAGGTTTACCCCAAGAACGAGAAGTAGAGTTTGGTATCAATTTAATTCTAGGAACTCAACCTATCTCTATTCCTTCGTATAGAATGGCCCCGATAGAATTACGTGAATTAAAGGAACAATTAAATGACTTGTTAGAAAAGGGCTTTATAAAGCCTAGTGTGTCCCCATGGGGTGCACCAGTGTTATTTGTACGTAAGAAGGACGGAACGTTGATAATGTGTATCGAATACCGACAATTGAATAAAGTGACAATTATGAATAAATACCCCTCCCCGGAATTGATGATTTGTTTGATCAATTACAAGGTGCCAAGTGTTTTTCAAAAATTGACTTGAGAACAGGTTATCACCAAGTGAGGGTGAAGGAGAAGGATATTCCCAAGACAGCTTTTCAAACACGGTATGGTCATTTCAAATTTCTCATTATGTCATTTTGCCTAACAAATGCACCGGCAATTTTTATGGATTTGATGAATAGGGTGTTCAAGCCATTCTTAGATGTATTTGTGATAGTATTTATAGATGATATCTTGGTGTATTCAAGATCAGAGGAGGACCATGCAAATCACGTACGACAGGTATTACAAGTTCTTCGTGATCGGCGATTGTATGCCAAGTTCTCCAAATGTGAATTTTGGCTAAAATCAGTGGTGTTCTTGGGTCATATTGTATCTGATGAAGAAATAAGGGTTGATTCACAAAAGATAGAGGCCGTGAAAGATTTGCCAAGACCAACAACACCCACAGAGGTTCGTAGCTTCCTAGGGTTGGCAGGTTATTATAGAAGGTTCGTTGAAGGATTTTCTTCTATTTCTAGACCTTTAACTAAGCTAACACACAAGGCAGCTAAGTTTTAGTGGAATGATGTATGTGAAAGAAGCTTACAAGAGTTGAAAAGTAGGCTAACTTCTAGACCTGTATTAGTACTTCCGGAAGGCACATAGGGGTATACAGTATATTGTGATACTTCAGGGGTTGGTTTATGAAGTGTACTCACACAGCATGGTAAAGTAATAGCTTATGCCTCAAGACAACTGCGGCCACATGATAGAAACTACCCAACACATGATCTTGAACTAGCAGCGGTTGTTTTTGCTTTAAAGATATGGCGTCACTATTTATATGGGGTTCACATTGACATATATACAAACCATAAAAGTTTGCAATACATCTTCAAGCAGAAGGATCTGAATTTGAGGCAGCGAAGATGGTTAGAGTTAATAAAAGATTATGACGTTGATATACTACGCCATCCAGGGAAAGCAAATGTAGTAGCCGATGCTCTCAGTCGAAAGACAATATCAAGTATTAATGAGCAGACCGTGGAAAAAGAAGAGATGGTGAAGGATCTACGTCAACTAGTTAGTTTGGGAGTTCGTCTTCTTGAAACCCCAAAAGAAGGAATTGTAGTGCATAATGCGGCAGAATCTTCATTAGTAGTTGAGGTGAAAGAGAAGCAATTCAAAGATCTTACTCTACACCGACTCAAGGAGAAGGTAAATCAAGGTACAACAAAGGGATTTGAGCTTACACAAGATGAAGTACTTTGTTGTCAAAACAGATTGTGTGTACCTAATGTTAATGGGCTAAGAAGGAGGATAATGACAGAAGCACATCATTCAAGATATATATTCCATCCATCTGGGATCAACTAAAATGTACCATGACTTGAAAAGACTATATTGGTGGAGGGAGATGAAGAAGGACATTGCAGAATGGCTCAATGTCCAAACTGCCAGTAAGTCAAAGTAGAGCACCAAAAGCCAGGAGGTTATATGCAGTGTATGGAGCTTCCAACCTGGAAGTGGGAATGGATCAACATGGATTTTGTCACTGGTTTGCCTCGCTCGTTTTGTAATTTTGACTCCATATGGGTAATAGTTGATAAACTCACCAAGTCAGCACAATTCTTCCCAATTAAGACTGATTATACAGCTGAAGAGTATGCAAGGTTACATATAAAAGAGATAGTTCAGCTACACGGGGTTCCAATATCTATTATATCTGATCGAGGAGCTCAATTCACTGCAAAGTTTTGGAAATCATTCCAAAAGAGTTTGGGAACACAAGTAAATTTAAGTACAACCTTCCACCCTCAAACGGATGGTCAAGAAGAACGCACAATCCAAACACTTGAGGATATGCTTCGAGCTTGTGTCTTAGACTTCAAAGGTAGCTGAGATGATCATTTGCCATTTATTGAGTTTGCCTACAATAATAGTTATCATTCTAGTATCAAAATGGCACCTTATGAAGTTTTATATGGAAGGAAGTGCGGATCACTAATTGGCTGGTTTGAAGTTGGCGAAACTGCTTTATTTGGACCAGACCTTGTACTTCAAGCTATGGAAAAAGTTAAGGTAATACAACAACGGCTAACAACAGCTCAAAGCCGACACAAATCATATGCAGATGTTAGAAGAAGAGGATTAAAGTTTTCTATAGTAGATTGGGTGTTCCTGAAAGTATCGCCAATGAAAGGGGTAATGAGATTTGGTAAAAAGGGAAAGTTAAGTCCACACTACATAGGGCCATATAAGATTATTCAAGAGTTGGCCAAGTTGCATATGAGTTAGAGCTACCTCAAGAGTTTTCAGCAGTTCATTTGGTGTTTCATGTTTCAATGTTTCGGAAGTGCGTAGGTGACCCATCCTATATCACTCCTATTGAAGATGTACAAGTTACAGGGGATCTCACCTATGAAGAAGTACCTATTGCTATTCTGGATTGTCAGGTTAAAAAGCTAAGGAATAAAGAAATGGCTGCAGTAAAGGTGCTTTGGAGAAACCAACAAGTAGAAGATGTAGCGTGGGAAGCTGAGGAAGCGATTAAATCCAAGTACCCTTATTTATTTGAACCTAAAGGGGAAGTCCAAGGTGCAGAATGGGGGCATTAATAGGTACGCATGAAAGGGTATTTTTTTATGTGGTTAATAGTTGATTTAAACTAAGGTTTGAACTTATTTAAGCTATCTGATTATGCTAGCATTCGAGGACGAATGTTCCTAAGGGGGGGATGATGTAACACCCCGTATTTTACGTGTACAAGTTCTACACATATGGAACTTGATTTAGCTTGGTGATATAAGTAATGAACTTGATTTCCTAGATGAATGGTGACAATACAGAAGCTATAAGGGTAACTCTCATACATTGCAATATTGCACGATCGAGTGAACGTTAAATTTTAAAAGTATTTAAATTTTGGATCGAAGGGCTATATGTAAGTCTAAAAGTTAAGGTGATCAAGTGTTTATAAGTTTTCAGTTAAACTAAGGAGATTATGCTCGGAAAACGAATAAAAGAATTGAGGTGCTTGTTGGACTTTATAAAGCTAGCAGGTGTCACCTACTTGCGTAGCTCAAATGGGCTAGGTAGATCGGGAAGATTAGTTCATGCATTAGTGGGATCACTTGATGCCCAAATTAAATAAAAAGGAAAAAGGAATGGGGATGAGCCCTTACACCAATCTGTCCAAGTCCAACTACTTGAGCCTAATAAAGATTAAGGCCCAAATTAAGGGTATAATTCTTCCCTATGGCTTAATATTAAAAAGGGGAAAGATTGCAGCCCAAGATGAGTACATAAAGTGCCCATTTTGTGTATATATAATTCCAAGCAGATGCATCACCTACTTAGACCACTTTGACAAATTAGTGGCTGATAGTAAAACTTAAGAGGTGGGGAAAAATAAGACCTTTATAATCCCCAAGTTGCTGGCCATTTCCTCACTTTTAAGAATAGATAAAAAAAATCAGATTTCTCTCTAAGCTTTTCCTCCCTCTTTCAAAGCATAGCAGCAGCCACAAGTTTCCTAAGGTTCTTGGATAAACCCAAGCCCTTGCAAGGGAAGCTCAAGTTATTGAAGAGTTAAAGTTAAAAGAAAACGAGTTATAAGAATTAAGGTAAAGTGACTGCCCTATCTTTGTCTTCTTTAAACACGAGTCCAAGTATGATATTCTAAGTATATTGTTGATAAGAACTCATGGGATGATGATGCGAAACTATGGTTTAACGTTCTCTATTGTATGTTGGATTGTTAGGACTGTTTTGGGACAAATTGATGTTTAAAGATATTGGGGACAACTTGGTTGATGTCTGGAAAAGGTGTAAATTGTTGATATTGAAATATAGCTGTGTAGTGTACAAATGCAATAAAAGAAGGCGGGGATTGAAAGAACACCCTTAGCTTGGTAATGACGGGTTTGCTGCCCGAGCATTATTGTTGAGTGAGATTGGACTACATAAGCATGTTTAGTAACTACTAATACTAGTTTATCACCTACCCTATTGTAGATAAGTATTTGAAAAGAAAGGAAGGTACTTTAAGGTAACTACAAGGTGGTACAGCAAGGTATGTAAGGCTTTTCGATTTCCTACTAATTGACATGAAATCTAGACTCGTCCTCGACACATAGAGGCAGCCTACCAGCTCCAACACGACTTATGACCTTGTTCTCACTCTTTAACATGTCTGCACGTTCCAATACATGTTCATTGTCAAATTTGTACATATACATTGAATACCCTGTATGAGTTCTCCTTTTTAACTAAATAAGGTCCATATATTATTTCAGCTTCTATGCATTTTATTAATTGTGTAACTACTCTCTATGATGTTGTTCCTGCATTATATGATTATTATACGTCACTTGGTAACTACATAGTCCCACAACTCAAAATGCTATGATCACCAAAAGAATCATCTCAAATGTTAATGGAAATATATTAAATGAATCTGCTTATTGATGGGTGGTATCCCAGGGGTGGAAGAATCACCTAGCTTGGGTCGATCCCAATATTACGGGTGGTATCCCAGGGGTTAATTGAAAGCCTAGCATGGGTCGATCTCGATTTATATGTCTACCACTAATCAGCTGGTCATTTGTATTATATGTTGTGCACAGAGTGTAAAGTAAAGAATGATAAATTAAAGAAAAGAATGTAAAGTACCTCATTCCATAATATTAGAAAAGGTGGTCTTGTATCCTTACATTGGTATATGATTTCATTTGAGTTCTGCGGAAATGGGCGTTAAGAAAATGGAGTAAGTGTACCTGAAGGTTCCACAACTCATTACAGAGGTCCTTATAAAATGTTTTGATAAAAATTTTGGATGCTCCGACGCCAGAATAATGGGGTAATACACACGAAAAATCAAGGAATTTTGGCGATTCTTAAAAAAGGCTTGTAAATGCGGAAATGGGGGTTAAAAAATGGCGTGAGTATGCGTGAAGGTTCCCCAACTCATTACAGGGGTCCTCATAAAAAAATTTGAGAAAATTTTTTTGGATGCTCCGGACGCCAGATCCATGGGCTAAAACACACGAAAAATCAAGAAATTTGAGGGAATCTTAAAAAGGGCTTGTAAATACGAAAATGGGTATTAAAAGTGGTGTGAGTATAAGTGAGGGTTCCCCAACTCATTACGAAGGTTCTCATAATTTTTTTGAGAATTTTTTTTGGATGCTCCAAACGCTAGATCCATGGGCTAAAACACATGAAAAATCAGGAAATTCGAGAGATTCTTAAAAAAGGGCTTGTAAATGCAGAAATTGACACGTTAAAAAATTGTGTAGTGTACGTGAAAGTTCTCCAATTCATTACAGAGGTCCTCATAAAGTTTTTTGAGAAAACAATTATGGATGCTCCAAGCGCCAGATCTATGGGCTAAAAACACATGAAAAATTGAGAAATTCAAGGAATTCTTAAAAAAGGGCTTGTAAATGCGGAGATGCGCTTTAAAAATGGCGTGATTATACGTGAGAGTTCCCCAACTCATTACAAAGGTCCTCATAATATTTTTTGAGAAAACTGTTTTTGGTGGTTCGGTTGCAAATCCATGGCTAATATACACAAAAAGTAGGGAAATTTGGGTGATTCTTAAAAAAGAACTTGTAAATGCGGAAATGGACATTAAAAGAATGGTGTGAGTATACGTGAAAATTCCCCAACTAATTATAGAGGTGCTCATAAAGTTTTTTGAGAAAAAAAATTTGGGTGCTCCGTGCGTCAGATCCATGGGCTAATACACACGAAAAATTACAGAATTTGGGCGATTCTTAAAAAAGGGCTTGTAAATGCCTAATGGGGGGTTAAAAAAATGATGTGAGTATACTCGAAGGTTCACCAACTCATTACAGAGGTAATCATAAAGTTTTTTTGAGAAATTATATCTGTGCTCCGGACACTAGCTCCATGGGCTAATACATACAAAAAATTGAGAAACTTGGGCGATTCATAAAAAAGGACTTGTAAATGCGAAAATGGACGTTAAAGGAATGATGTGACTATACGTGAAGATCTCCAACTCATTAAGGAGATCATCATAAATTATTTTGAGAAATTTTTTTTGGGTGCTCCAGGCACCTTATCCATGTGGTATGACACATAAAAAATCAGAGAATTTTGGTGATTCTTAAAAAGATCTTGTAAATACGGAAATGGGCATAAAACAATGGTGTGAGTGTACATGAAGGTTCCCAAACTAATTACAGAGGTCTTGATAATGTTTTTTGAGAAATAAATTTTGGCTTCTCCGGGCGTCAGATCCATGGGCTAAATACACACAAAAAATTGAGAAATTCAGGCAATTCTTAAAAAAGGTCTTGTAAATACGCAAATGGATGTTAAAAAATGATGTGAGTATACGTAAAGGTTGTCCAACTTATTGTGTAAGTCCTCATAAGGTTTTTTGAGAAAAAAGTTTTGGGTGCTCCCGGCGCCAGATCCATGGGCTAATACTAGGGGTGTTCACAGTTTGGATAAAAACCGATCCAAACCAAAAAATGGAACCAAACCGATTAAATAAATCAATTTTTATTTGGGTTAGGTGTGGTTCGGTTTTAGATTTTTAAAAACCGATAGTATATGGGTTGGTTATGGTTTTGTTCGAAAAAAATCGAAGAAATAACCAAACCGAACCGACAAATTATATACATATATATTATTAATATACATACATAATATATTATTTTTATAAACAATTTTAAAGATCTTATATGTGTTTTCATCAAAATTTATTTATAATTTACTTATGAAGGAAAAACTGCCCAAGGTGAGGATATTTATCTTATTGGTTTTATATATATAAGTGTGTCTATGATAATTCTTTATAAGATTGAAAATATCACGTTCTCTTTCTTCTAGACCAAAATAATGAATTTTGAAGCTTTAGTCAGAGTAAATTCAATAATTGAAAGTGTAGTGTCAGTCATTCTAACTATTTTATTTTAGATGGATTGTTGTCACTTTTTTAATGTTTTGAATGAATTATTTCTTTTATTTTTGTCTATGGTTAATAACCGAATAACCAAACCAAACCAAACCAAACCAAAACCGATAACGACCGAACCGATAAATATATACTATATTTGGTTTAGTTTGGTTTTGACCAATAACCGATCCAAATCGACCCGTGAACACCTCTAGCTAATACACACAAAAAATTAGGGAATTTGGGTGATTCTTAAAAATGGGCTTGTAAATGCGGAAATTGGTGTTAAAAGAATGGTGTGAATATACGTTAAGGTTCCCAACTCATTATGGAGGTCCTCGTAAAGTTTCTTGAGAAAAAAATGTGGGTGCTCTAGGCGCCAGATCTATAAGCTAATACCACGAAAAATCAGAGAATTTGGTGATTCTTGAAAGGGTTTGTAAATGCGGAAATGAACGTTAAACAGATAGTTTAAGTATACGTGAAGGTTCCCGAACTCATTAAAGAAGCCCTCATAAAGTTTTTTGAGAAAAAAAATTTGGGTTCTCCGGACGCTAGATCAATGGACTAATATACACACGAAAAATTGAAGAATTCGGGCAATTCTTAAAAAATGGCTTATAACTACGAAAATGTGTGATAAAAATGGTGTGAGTATACATGAAGGTTCCCCAACTCATTTCGGAGGTCCTAATAAAGTTTTTTGAGAAAAATATTTTGGGTGCTCCAGGCGTCAGATCCACGAGCTAATACACACGAAAAATCGGGGAATTTGGGTTATTCTTAAAAATGGGATTGTAAATGCAGAAATTGGCGTTAAAAAATGGTGAGTATACTTGAAGGTTCCCAACTCATTACGGAGGTCCTCATAAAGTTTTTTGAGAAAAAAAATTTGGGTGCTCCGGGCGTCAGATCCATTGGCTAATACACATAAAATAGGGGAATTTAGGCGATTCTTAAAAAAGGGCTTGCAAATACGAAAATGGGCGTTAAAAGAATGGTGCGAATATACGTGAAGGTTCCTCAACTCATTACAGAGGTACTTATTAAGTATTTCTAAAAAATATTTTTGGTGCTTCGGGCACCAATCCATAGGCTAATAAACACGAAAAATATGAGAATTTGGGCGATTCTTAGAAAAAGGTTTGTAAACGCAGAAATGTGCGTTGAAAAAATGGTGTAAGTATATTTGTAGGTTCCCCAACTCATTACAGAGGTCCTCGTAACGTTTTTTTAGAAAATAATTTTGGGTGCTCCAGGCGCAAGATCAATGAACTAATACACACGAAAAATCAGAGAATTTGGGTGATTATTAAAAAGGGCTTGTAAATGCGGAAATGAGAGTTAAAATAAATGATGCGAGTATACGTGTAGGTTCCCCATTTCATTACAGAGGTCCTCATAATGATTTTTGAGAAAAAAAATTGGTTGCTCCGGGTGCCAGAACCATGGGCTAATAATACACACGAAAAATCATAAAATTCGGGCAATTCTTTAAAAAAGATTTGTAAATACGGAAATGGGCGTTAAAAATGGTGTGAGTATACGTGAAGGTTTTCCAACTCATTATGGAGGTCCTCATAAAGTTTTTTGAGATAAAAAATTTGGGTGCTCCGGGCGCCATATCCATGGGCTAATACACACGAAAAATCGAGGAATTTGGGTGATTCTAAAAAAAAGGGCTTGTAAATGCGGAAATGTATGTTAAAAGAATTGTGTGAGTATACATGAAGGTTCCCCAACTCATTATAGAGGTCCTCATAAAGATTTTTTAGAAAAAAATTTGTGTGCTCCAGGCGCCAGATCTATAGGCTTGTAAGTGAGGAAATGGGTGTTTAAAAATGGTGTGAGTATATGTGAAGGTTTTCCAACTCATTATAAAGGTCATCATAAAGTTTTTTGAGAAAAAACATTTTGGGTGCTCAGGGCGCCAAATCCAATGACTAATACAAATGAAAAATTAGGGAATTTAGACGATTCTTAAAAAAGGGCGTGTAAATGCGAAAATGGGGGTTAAAAATGGTGTTAGTATACGTTAAGGTTCCCCAACTCATTATGGAGGTCCTCATAAAGTTTGTTGAGAAAACAAAGTTGGGTGCTTCGGGCGCCAGATCCATGGGCTAATACACACAAAAATAAGGGAATTTGGGTGATTCTTCAAAAAGGGCTTCTAAATGCAGAAATGGGCGTTAAAAGAATGGTGCGAGTATACGTGAAGGTTCCCTAATTCATTACAGAGGTCCAAATAAAATATTTTGAGAAAAAAAAATTCGGGTACCAGATTCATGTGCTTATAAACACAAAAATCGGAGAATTTGGGAGATTCTTAAAGAAGGGCTTTGTCACGACCCGGGGTTACCCCCTAGAAGTAACATGACATACTTGACCCTGTAGGGGTCTCATACAAGCCCTTAGCATAACCATAACATAAGATAATAGAAAAGTAGGAAAAATTTAAAACTTTTACAATCGAAGTCATTTTCATAAATTGCAAGCGGAAGTCTTTACTAAACCTTTGTCTCAAACCATCTATTAAACCCTTGAATACAACCCTTGGGACGCAGCCCATACAAAGTCTAAAACATAAAGAAATTACATAAAGGAAACATGGGTTTGTCCTTGAAGTTAGGAGGACTCACCAATTCTTCAACTCTTCTAGCACCTTAGCAATCTAGCCTCCAAAGCAACTCAATCTCCGAAACCCTACATTTGATTAGAATGTAGGAAATAGGCGTTAGTACAAAATGTGCCACGTATGAAATCTAGCACAACATCATAAGAGCATCTCAAAATGGTTGGTCAACATAAGACATAAGCATAAGAGATAATAACATGTTCATAAGCATAATCATCATAGTCATGCCATAATCATCATAGTCATAGCATAATATCCAACATAAGCATCATATAAACATAAGTCAACATAAGACATAGTTAAGGAGCATAAGAGATACATCATGTTCATGGCATAGTCTTTACTTAGACTTTCATGGTCACACACATCAACCTTAGGTCTTTCATATTACAAGAGAACTACTTCACAAGCCACCTCCAAGTATACCTGTGCAAGGCAAAGTTCGCATCCCATACTACTATCCAAGCTAAGTACTTCTCTGAACTTTAGGGGCTGGCGCCCCACGCCACTCAGAGGGCCAGGGTCGCCTGCTCCCACCCGTTCTTCATCGTTTTATCCGTTTGAGTTCTTTTAAAGGGTACCTTTACTACCCTTTGATTCTAAAAACTCTAAACTAATTCTAAACACCTAGAAATCATTCATAACATGATCATAACCTTGAATTCATAATTCAAATTTAAGGTAGAGTTAAGATTTAAGTTTTGAGAATTCTTTTGAACATTCTAAGAAAGTCCCTTTGAGTTCTTTTGAGGAGTCTTCTACAACTTATAGTAACTTGTTTCAAGACTCGAGCAAGTGAGTATGAGGATGAGGAGAATGTATTCATGAGTCTACTTTTTCATCATGAGATCCTTCATATCATGAACCATAACTCTTGAATTCATAATTCACATTCAAGAGAGAGTTAAGAGTAGAGTTCAAGAAAGCCTTTGAGTTCAATTGTGAATCTTTGAGATCCATCATAGATTTGAGTTATGTTTTGAGTAAGTAAGTATGAGAATGAAAATAGTCGAATACATGAGTTCTTTATTGATGTTTTGAACCTTGAGTCGAGTCGTTCATGCCTATAACTTTCGTATGAACTCCATCAATTGAGTACCTTTGAGAGGAGTAGTATCTTAAAGTTCTAAGTCTTGAGTTTTGAGTTCCTAATCCCATACGAGATTATAGTTCTAATCATGGGACTATTACATGTTACCCATGAAGTCCTTGAGTTGAATTGTTCATGCTCATAATTCCGCATAAACCCTATAAGTCGAACAATCTTGAGATGAGAAATATCTTCGAGTTCCTGAGTTGAGTAGTTCATGATCATAATTTTGTATGAACCCTCTGAGTTGAGCATTCTTGAAATGAGTAGTATCATTGAAGTTCTTGAGTTCCAAGTATTGATTTATATCTATGGTTATTGAAACCTTGCATTGAGTCGTTCATGTCCATAATTCGGCATGAACTCTATTTTAAGAAATCTTTTTACAAATTATTTTAAAACTTGTTTTAAAGACTTGAGCACTGAGTTGAGAAAGAGTAGAGTTTAGTTCATTTTCTTTTGATATGGAAACTAAGTATTCCCAAGAGTAAATGTTTTTACATTTAAGATGAGAGGAAATTGAGATTTTCGAAAGGGTTTTGAGCAGTTTGACTACTATCTCTTTTAAGAAAAATATGGGTTTTGAGAAAGAGTTTCTAAAACATGATTAGTATGACAATCGAGTATGTCATCAATGTTTAAGAAGTATAGTATCTAGATATACCATCAATGTTTATGCAGTATGACCTCCCGAGTCATCAATGATCATATTAAAATATGACTCTGATATGTTTTTTTAGAAAGAGTTTTCAAGAGTTGTTACCTCTTTTAAGAGGGTAGTTTGAGCAATTATCTCAAACTAGAGAAAGAGTTAAGTTGTTAAACATATGAGCTAAGTATATTTTGAGAGTAGTATTGAGCACCGATATGGGGACGCGAGTTCATAATAACTCAAGTCTCCATAAACCATGTAGCCATCATGGCTAGAAATGATCATACATTTTAGATGACTCCTTAGTACTTTTGTCACGCCCAAAATCCCATTAAGGCGAACCGGCACCCGTTGCCGAGAAGGCTCAGGAGAACCAACTTGTAATCATGCTCTATCTATGAACATTTAAAGGTGCTGCCATAGTGGATAACATGTTTTCATGAAAGTAGATAGTATTAACAAGCCAAAAGAAAGTGCACATGACTTGGCCGTTGGGACCATGATGTCTAAGACACGGGGCACAACCACACTTCACTATACATAGTCTACAAAGCCTCTAAATGATAAAACATTATGGGGTTAAGGTCGGGACAAGCCCTGCCTTACACTTAGCTACTATATAATACAGAAATACATGTTATAGACTCGGAAAGCCCCGAATCAACCTGGAGCTCACCAATAGCCGGTTAAGGTCGGGACAAGCCCCGCCTTACACTCAACTACTATGCAATACCAAAATACATGTTATAGACTCAAAAAGCCCCGAATCAACCTGGAGCTAACCAATAGCCACTGGATGTCCTGTTCTCCTACTGGGGAGATCTACTAGCTCATGTACCTGCAACATGAATTACATGTCCCCCAAGAGAGACGTCAGTACGGGAGAATGTACTGAGTATGTAAGGCATAAAGTACTGTATGTGAAATATTTACAAGATTTTTTTTAAGAATCGCTCAAATTTCTCGATTTTTCATCTATATTAGCCCATTGATATGGCGCCCAGAGCACACAAAATTGTTTTTCTCAAAAAACTTTATGAGGACCTCTGTAATGAGTTGGTGAACCTTCGCGTATACTCACGCCTTTTTTTAACGTTTATTTCTGCATTTACAAGCCCTTTTTTGAGAATCGCTCAATTTTTTTGATTTTTCGTGTGTATTAACCCATGTATCAGGCACCCAGAGCACCCAAATGTTTTTTTTCAAAAAACTTTATGAGGACCTCCGTAATAATTTGGGGAACCTTCAGGTATACTCACACCATTCTTTTAACGCCTATTTAATAATTTGGGGAACCTTCAGGTATACTTATACCATTCTTTTAACTCCTATTTCCGGATTTACAAACACTTTTTTAAGAATCGCCCAAATTTCCCTATTTTCGTGTGTATTAGCCCATTGATCTGGCGCCCGAAGCGCCCAAAATTATCTTATCAGGACCTTCATAATGAGTTGGGGAACCTTTATGTATAATCACACCTTTTGTTTAACGCCCATTTCTGCATTTACAAGCCCTTCTTTAAGAATCGCTCAAATTTCCAACTTTTCGTGTGTCTTATCCCATGGATCTTGCGCCCGAACCACCCAATTTTTTTTCTCAAAAAGATTTATGAGGACTTTCATAATGAGTTGAGGAACCCTCACATATACTCACACCATTTTATTAGCACCCATTTCCGCATTTACAACCTTTTTTTAAGAATCGCCCGAATTGTCTGACTTTTCGTGTGTATTATTCCATGGTTCTGGCGCTTAAAGCATTTAATTTTTTTTCCCAAAAAACTTTATGAGGACCTGTCACGACCCAAGTGTACACCCTAGATGTAACAAGACATACAAACCCCGAGAGGCCTCATAAAAGCCCCTTATCATAGCATAACATAAGATAATAGAAATGATGCGGACATTTTAAAACTTTTACCATACAATCGAAGTTTTTTATAAAACCAAGCGGAAGTCTATAACACTATGTCTCAAACCATCTAAAATAACTTGAATAAATCTTTGGAACGCAGCCCATACTAAAGTCTAAAACATAAAGGAAAGACATAAAAGAAAGGTGATCACATCCTCGATGCTATGATAACTCACCAAGTCTTCAACTCCTTGATCTACTAGAAACCTAGCCACGGGAATGGAACTCAATATCGCCGGACCCTACATTTGATAAGAATGTAGGCAAGAATATGCGTTAGTAAAAAAATGTACTAAATATGACAGCTAGCATAACATCATAAGAGCATAACATAAGGGTTAGTCAACATAAGACATAATCATAAGAGATACTTCATAAAACATACACTATAAGCATAAGAGACAACAACATAGCCATAGGCATAATCTCCAACATAGGCACAATATAAGCATTAGTCAACCCTTAGTCCTTCATACCATAAAAGGAACACTTCATAAGTAACTCCAAGTCATAGTTGTGCAGCGTATGGATAAGACCCCATAATCTCACTCATACTAAGTACCGCCTTAGGCCATCATACATACTCATCATCTTTTAATCTCATCCTTAACTTACTCCTCATAGACAAGGGAATATCTCACATTTAGTCAATCATAACAAGGAAGGCAATTATAGCACAATCCAATCTAAACATACATAATATAAGAGAAACACTTCCTGGGTAACCTTAAGTCATACTTGTGCAATGCATGGATAAGACACCATAATCCCACCCATGCTAAGTACCACTTTAGGTCATCACTATCATACTTCTTGGTTGGAGATTAGTCCCTATTTTTAACACTTTGGAACACTATGAGATACTCCCTTAATCATATCTTAGTTCCTCATAAATTTGAACACTATGAGATACTTCATTAAGCTTGTCTTAGTTTATTATTATTGTGAACACTATGAGATACTTCATTAAGTATGTCTTAGTTCATAAATGTGTTTGAACACTTGGAGATACTTCTTCAAGTATGTCTTAGTCCATTGAATACAAAGATTGGTACTAGAAACCCGGACTCCACTAGGTGAAGGCTTTCATCTCATGAGACCTACTTTGGGAAAAACCGGACCCTACTACGTGAGAGTTCCCCCTTACTTTGGAAGTCCGGACTCAACTAGGTGTGAGCCTCTCTTATTTTGGAAGTCCAGACTCAACTAGGTGTGAGCCTCCATCTCATTGTCAATATTCATTTGGGGACAAGCATACACCCCTTAGACTAGTTATTAAGTCTTACAGAACATTCATGTCTCATGGAAATATGTCCTTGAGAACCAACCCATGTTTCAAGTTATTCTATCACTTTATGCATTCAAACATTCATAAGGTAGATGAGGTGGGTAAAGTCCTTCCACAACATTGATATCTCCTAGTCTACCATTCTCATATAGGCTTCACTCTCAAAGTCATTACAAGAATAATTCAACATATTAGCTTTACTCTCAAAGCCCTAGCAATTAACATTCATCACTACAAGCCTTACTCTCAAAGCTTTACTTCTTACAATCATCATACATACCTACATTACGATCATCATAAAGGTTCAATCTCAAACATTACTAGTCATGATCCATCATATATATTTTAATCTAATTCAATTCATGTTTATATACTTTTACTCTCAAGCAATAAATACTCATAACATTAACCCTAGAAGATCATATCTAAATACTTAATTTCCCTTCTTGAGGCATGAACCCACATTACTTCAATTTCATCCATTAAACTAGGGTTAGGCATACAAAACATGTAATTTCATCATATTAACATGATTCACTACTAATTCAATCATAAACTATCAATATCCACTCAATTGGATCCATAATCAACATAACCCACAATATTACAAGGAACCCTAACTTGAATTGGGGATTTCATCTTCACAATTAGGGGAATTTTAGAGGACTCCATGGATGGAGGTGGATGAATAAGCTAACATACCTTGGATACAAAGCCCTAACAAAGCTTGGAAGATTGGAGGATTTTGACCTAGCTTTATTCTCTTCTTCTTCTTCACTTTCTAGAGAGAGAATATTTGAGAGGGAATTGAGTTCTTTTTGGTGACAACTAGCCCATGGATCAGGCGCCCGGAGCATCCAAAATATTTTTCTCTAAAAACATTATGAGGACTTCCTTAATGAGTTGGCGAACCTTCACGTATACTCACATCATTTCAAAATTCTTATTTTCACATTTACAAACCTTTTTTTAAGAATCACCCAAATTCCCCAATTTTTCGAGTGTATTAGCCCATTGATCTAGCGCCTGGAACACCCAAAAAAATATCTCAAAAAACTTTATAAGGACCTCCGTAATCAGTTGGGGAATCTTCACGTATACTAACACCATTTTTAACTTCCATTTTTGCATTTACAAGCCCTTTTCAAAAATTTCCCAAATTACCTGATTTTTTTGTATGTTTTTAGCCTATGGATCTGGCGCCCGGAGCACCCAAAAAAATTTTCTCAAAAAAATTTATGAGGACCTCCGTAATGAGTTGGGGAACATTCACGTATACTCACACCATTTTTAATGCTCATTTCCGCATTTACAAGCCTTTTTTTAAGAATAACCCAAAATCTCCAATTTTTCGTGTGAATTAGCCCATAGATCTAACGCCCGGACCACCAAATTTTTTTATTATCAAAAAACCTTATGAGGACCTCTATAATTATTTGGGGAACCATCACGTATACTCACACCATTTTTTTTAATGCCCAATCCACATTTACAAGCGCTTTTTAATAATCTCCCAAATCCCCTAATTTTTCGTGTGTTATAGATATGCCGCCCGAAGCACCCAAACATTTTTTAGCAAAAAACTTTATGAGGACCTCCAAGGGAACCTTCACGTATACGTATACTGACACCATTTTTTAACGCCCATTTCCGCATTTACAAGTCTTTATTTAAGAATCGCCCAAATTTCTCAATTTTTCGTGTGTATTAGCCCATGGATCTGGAACCCAGACCACCCAAATGTTTTTTCACAAAAAAATTTATGAGAGCCTCTGTAATGAGTTGGGGAACCTTCACGTATACTTACACCATTTTTAGCGCCCATTAAAGAGTCCACAAATTGAACTTATTTAGGGCTATGTTTTGATAGAATTAGTGTCCTCAAATGCATATTTTGTCTCAATATCTGATGAAAACCCTCAAGTTTTAGGTTTTTGGAGTTTGAGGGAAAACATGGACACTACTTAGCAAAAAGGAACAAAGGCAGTTGAAAGAACGAAGAAATGAAGATCTGAGAATCGCCGAACCTGTTCGGCGAGTCGCCCAAAGGTCATATCCTTGCCTTTTGTTCCAGTGTGCTGAGCCTGAAGGAAAAGATCAAATCGACAGTGAAATGGAGCAATCGGCATGTCGTCAAGAAGTTCTGCGAAGTAGTACTATACCGCCCAATGATCCAAGACGCGAAGATGCTGAAGGCAAGAGCTGAAAGACGATGAAGCAAACCAAAGAGCGGATTACCGAGTGTATCGGCGATCCCGACTAACTACGCCCAATGGCTCCTTTGCAGCACATTTTCTAAAAACTATAAATACTAGTTCAGTTTTTATTCTTAGTAGTCAGTTTTAGTTGTATTAAGTTTAGAATACAATTTTGAGAGACAATATTCTCTCAAAGTTTGGAGAGGGTCTTTGAAGAACTTGAAGATTCAAAGGGTTTCAACTCCAAGATTTTGGACTTGGGTTTTATAGATTCTTCACTCTTGACTTGTTTTAAGAATTAATCTTGCATACCCATTGATGGAAACTGAGATTGGTATAACTTTTTTTCTCTTTTACATGTCTAGCTAAAACTCCAATTCTTGGGGTGTGATTTTGTGAATATGGATTAGATTATATGTTGGGTCTTGCTTGTTGATGGTTTATTTGTTGTGTAAATGTGATTTTGTTTAGTAGTTATGGTGGGACTTAATGAAATTGTAGTTGCAAATACAATTTCACCTTTGTGTTTTTGGTTTGCTCGAGAAAGAGGTCGTAAAACTAAGACTACTACATTGATGGTCGGTGGGATTGGGTCGACATGAGGTTCAGCTCGAGCGAGTGAACCCTAGTCCTTCTCCCACACACTCAGCTTGATAGAGTAAGTGGGATAAGGCGGAGGCTGTGCTTAAAGCGAAAACCCGATTTCGAGAGAAACTAGGTTGATTCGGGGTAAGTTGCTCGAGAGAGAATTTACCCCCACTATAGTCTAGCCTAGTCACAAATACTCAACGAATTTACTATCAGAAGCATGTACCCAATAGTATAGTTTAGCCCGTATTCCTATCACATCCCAAGAATCTCGTCTCCATATTCGTATCTCTCTTTATTTTTGTTGATTTTGCTCTTTACTTATTTACTAACCCCCATTGATAATTGACGCTTGAGTCACCTCTTAGATTTAACATGTTTCTATTAGATAATGCTTTTAACTATGACTAATTAGAAGTTAATTTTATTTTTCTATTAATTCTCAAAACCACTCTCTTGGGACTCGGCCCTAACCCTTGGTTGGGTTACTTTACTATTGTACGATCGTAGACACTTGCATTGGAAGTTGTGTCTTGATTACGCTAACATCAAAATGGTGCCTCTGCCAGGGAGTGGTGTTATTTGAGAATTCTTAGATTAGTAGAATTTTTGTTCTTCTTAGTTGTAATTTACTTACTTAGTTTTTAGTTTTGTATTGTTTGTTCGTGTATAGAAGCAGGACAATGTGTACGAATAATCATTATGGGTATCAAACGGATCACCCCCTCTTGAAACTGTTGAACCTTAGGGATAACCTCCTAATGTTCAAACAAGTAAGGGATGAAACCCTTCAAGAAATATTGCTAAAGTTCCAGGCAGTGCTGCAGTCATGCCCCACTCATGAGATGATCGACAAGATGCTACTAGAAAGCTTCTATCGGGGTCTTGGACCCGATAATAGAAAGCAATGCTCATCAACTTTTCACAGGTGGTATGATACACCATCCCTATGAAGTTGTAGCCGAACTCCTAAATGGCATGGTTGAAGCTAACAAGGAGACCAAAAAGAAACAAGAGTAGGATGTAATGCTAGCTTAGTTGGATTTTTTGTCCAAAAGAGTCATGGAGTTGGAAGCACAGTCCTTGAAAAAGGAAAATCACTTCTTCCTTTGAGAGTGTACAAAGGGGAAGAAGAAGGAGGGCGTACAAGATGACGAATTTCTCTCACTCATTCAACAAAAAATTGAAGGACAATACAAGATGTTGAATGAGATGAAAGAGAACATCGACATGTTAAATCAAGCAACAACCTCTAACTCCATGACAATTCAGCTACAAGATGCCCAGATAAATCAGTTAATATCAGGTCGCTATCCACCGTTTGTCGAGGACTCACCTAGTTACAACATGGTCAACTCTGAGGATAAGGACTAGACGTTCACTTGCGTCGTGCCATGACGTTAACTAAGGCGTTGTTTGGGAGGCAACCCAAAACCCTTTTTTGCTTTATATTCGTGTTATGGTAAAATAACGATGAGTTGTTTGTACAGGTCAAAGCGTGGAAAGTGTTTGAAAAAGTGTAGGGTGGTGAGAAACAGGTCCAGTCGGCAAATCGCCGAAAAGGTCGGCGACTTCAATGGAGACCGCCGTTGAGATCCCCACATTAATTGGAGGTCCTATAAATTTCGGTGAGGAAACTAAAACATTCGGCATTCCACCAAGTGATTAGGCGAGCTTGACTAATGTCACCGAGTGGGCGAAAACTGGACGATTTTGCAAGCCAAAGGCTTAAAAGTTTCAACTTCATTCACTTTCCCTCACTTTTTATCTGCCCAAACTCATACCTGCACTCTAGTTTCTTTATTTCTTGCACTTTTAGACTATTTTGGTTGGTTGATTTTTTGCTCAGAATTGGATTACCTTGCCGCCTAGCGTTTCAATCTTTTCGTAGTCAACACAAAAGGTCGGTATTCTACTCCCCGAATTTATTTTATAAAAAATTATGCTCATTTGCAATTGCTAGATCTTGTTGAAAGTATTCTGACCGTGCCAGATAGGATTAGATTGTTTACACACATGATTTAATTTGACAATCTTGCTCGAGTAGTTGTGACTGTTGAATTTCAGTGATTGTATGCCTTAATCTGGATTAAAATTTGAAGGGTTGTGTTTGGGTGCTATGGGTCATACCTTGATGGTACTACTGCATACTTTAATTTTGTATTCAGGGGTTACAGGGTTGAATTCAAGAAGATGGGTTGAAAATAAGTACGTTGAGCCGTTTGGCGAGCTGTGTCGAGCTCCCCGAACCACTTGGCGGTTCGCCTAACGTCCCCATCTCACCTTTAATTTAATAATAAATATGTTGTTAATTCTGTAACTTTTGGCGAGAAGTTGAAGGTCGCCAAAGACTTTCGGTGACTCACCAAATTCTCGTTTTACCCTTGTCAATTCCCCTGGATCTCTGTGCACTATAGCTTTTCAGCGGACTAACTCTAAATCGCCGAATGTTATCAGTGACTCGCCAAAAGAGTCGACGAAGCTTATTAGTGCTTTTGTCAAATATTTCTCTAACCTCTCTTCGAGATTTTGTAGACATGACTAAACCTAAAGCTGCTGAAAGAATAATGCCAGCTCAAGAGAATTCCAAAGGAATTGCAATAAAGGAAGATGCAGTTATGTCGAAAGGAAAAGCTTCGAAACTACTCACAACTACTGGGAAAGGCAAGGGCAAGAGGCTCACTCCTTCCAGGAAAACCATTACCTTAGACCCTGATACTCCTTCATAGGATAGGGGATTTTGCAGAGCGGTGCATGTCTTTTTGGCAGACTCACAATCAACAGACCTTGGTGAAGCTGGCACTGTTGTTCCCCCTAAGGTGACCTCGAGCACTGATGCCCAGGCTCAGGCTGAGGCATCGGGTACTGATGCCCAGACAGATGGAGAAATTGCATACACTACTAAAAAATTGTCAAAAGACAATGGCCAAAAGCGATGGACTGCGTCGCTTTTTTGGTCAAAATCGACGAAAAAGCGACGCAGTCACCTCCGCCGCTTTTTAACCCGATGCTTTTCAAAAAGCGACGGACTGCATCGCTAAAAATCGATGGACAGCGTCGCTTTTCAAAAAGCAACGGACTCGCTTTTTTACTATTTTTTTTTTTTTGAATTTTTTAACAAAAGCGACGGACTCCGTCACTTTTATTTTAATTTTATTTTTTTTATTTCTAAAAGGCGACACACTCCGTCGCTTTTCTGGAAATTTTATTTTTGAAAATCCCAGAAAAGCGACGGACTAAACCACGCTGTCCGTCGCTTTTTCTGGAATATTTTTGACAGCAGTAGCTGGCAGTTTCTGTTGCCCACCTGCAAATGCAATTCAATTTAATTCTATACTATTTAGCCCAATCAAACACACACAATTATAAACAATCTAAACAAACATAAAACAACAAACTTAAAATAACATTCAAAAGTATCTTAATCATAAATTAAAGACTTATAAAGTCATTCAAAATTCGATTCAAAATTTCAAAAAGTTCATAAATGTCCAGAGATCTAAACTAGGGAGTGAGATCTACATAATCATCCTCATCACTCTCGTCGTCAGTGTCATCAGAAGCCGAAGTAGTAGGTCGACGAGTGAGGTTTATCAATTGTTCTTTGATTTGCTGAACGGTCTCACTCATGCTTTCTTGTTCAGCTACTCTTCTCCGCTCCGACGCTGCTAGTGCCGCTGTAAGTTTAGCTATTTGATCCGACATAGCAGCAATCTGAACACCGTCAAGTGCCTCGGCTTGACGTGATGATCCAATACCTTCTACGCCTGACTGGAGTCGTCTAACATCGTTTCGAAAGCCTAGACCATAACATCTACCCTTGTGTGTCCCCCCTACCACCTTTTCTTTCCAAATCTGGGTGGACAGTTCAAGTGTCAATTGGACCGAACTATCTAGATTCTCAGCGACGTACTGATGAAAGTCATTCTGCATATTAAATATAAAAATTGACATCAATATATATACATATCATAAATATATTCACTATTAATATATATTATTCATATTAAATAACTTACAAAAGTTTGTTCGGCCCTTTCCTCCACCCACACATCCGAATCCGACTCATTTTCTTTCTTCCTGACATGAGTCTTCTTGAAAACCTCTGGTTCAATGGGAGTGCGTCCCAATTCTTTTTCCTATAAATAAAAACTGAAATTTATAATGATATATATGAATCAACTAATTATTTATTTAAAAGATTGAATTAGAACTTACCATCTCTCGTTTAATTGTTCCAACCGTCTTTGCACCTCCGGTGTGCAACGAACCACCTTTAAGACTGCCTCTAGTCATTTTGGCTTGATCTAATATTGCCTTAAACTTGTATGTGTTCCAATACTAACTCAATTCATCAAAAACATGAGGCAACATCCAACCGGGACGTTCACCACTATCCCGAACCTTCTTTAGCCAGCTAGACAATTTGGCGGATGCATTCCTCTCAAATGTGGTCCCAATGACCAAATTGTACCTCGACTCCCAGGTACACATAGTCTGAAAAACGAGCATGTCCACAAAACTTACAATTTTCTAATTTTCTAATATGGTTGGCCATGTGGTGCAACCATATTATATACATCCACAGGCATCGAATTATAAAACATACCATCCAATCCATCACTTTCTCCATGATCAATCCATACAAAATATCTAGGCTTAAATCCATTACGGTACAAATGAACCATAACTCTATCTGGTTTTAAAAAATTTAAGCACTTACGTGCACTACAAGGACACCTAACCAATCCATTATTCTTGAAAATGTCAAGTGTCATTGTATGTTCAATAAAATTTCTAACACCGTCAATAAACTCAGGTTTCAAACCAGCACCAGTTTCATAATGCATATTATACATCCACAAACGATGATCCATCTACAAAAATATAGATATTCAATTATATTATAAATAAAATTTAATAATAATTTTACTAGTAGTAGTCCTAAAACTAGTTTAGTATTGACTTAACCACATTATTTATTTTAACTTATTTAAACAACTTAACAACTTTAACTAGTTTAGTTTCGACTTAATACAATAACTAAATCCACCAACTAAACCACATTATTTAGTTTAACTTATTTAAACAACTTTTTAATTTGAACTAGTTTAGTTTTGACTTAATTCCAACAACTACATCCATCAACAAAACCACATTATTTAAATTAACTTATTTAAGCAACTTAACAACTTTATAACTTTAAGTAGTTTGGTATTGACTTAATTCAAACAACTAAATCCACCAATTAACTAAATCACATTATTTATTTTAACTTATTTAAACAACATAACAACTTTAACTAAATCCACCAATTAACTAAATCAATAGGATCAACTAGTGTTGGTACTTATGCTTAACAAATATATTATTTCTAAATTTAAAGCTAAGTGTCAACACTAGATGGGCATAAATTGATCTTGCAAGAAAATCAATTTTGTCATCAATAGGATCAACTAGTGTTGGTACTTATGCTTAACAAATATATTATTTCTAAATTTAAAGCTAAGTGTCAACACTAGATGGACACAAATCGATCTTGCAAGAAAATCAATTTTGTCATCAATAGGATCAACTAGTGTTGGTACTTATGCTTAACAAATATATTAGTTCAAAATTTAAAGCTAAGTGTCAACACTAGATGGACACAAATCGATGTTGCAAGAAAATCAATTTTGTCATCAATAGTATCAACTAGGGTTGGTGCTTATGCTTAACAAATATATTATTTCTAAATTTAAAGCTAAGTGTCAACACTAGATGGATACAAATCGATCTTGCAAAAAAATCAATTTTCTCATCAATATGATCAACTAGTGTTGGTACTTTTTTTTTTTAGATCAAAAGTGGGTCAGACCCTTTTATTCAATAAAAATAAAAATAAGCAAGTCCTTTAATAAATAAAAGGACAGGGAACAAAAAAGGAAACAAAAGCAAAATACAGGGAAAGATTCATAGAAGGAGAAACCCTCTACGTCTTCTTCCTTGGCAGCTGCATGATGCAGCTCCAGACACCATTACTATCAGCAACTCCGTCCGCATTCCAGTAGCAAACATTGAGACGAACTGATCAAGAGCTTAAGCGGCATCCACCTGGGCGTTCAAAATTCTCACAAACACCATGGATCCGGTCTGATGAAGACCTCTTCAACTCTTAACAGTCGTCCAGCTTGTCCGCAAGGTAACTAGTGTTGGTACTTATGCTTAACAAATATATTATTTCTACATTCAAAGCTAAGTGTCAACACTAGATGGACACAAATCGATCTTGCAAGAAAATCAATTTTGTCATCAATAAGATCAACTAGTGTTGGTACTTATACTTAACAAACAATCGATGGACACATAAAAATTATCACAAAATTAAAGCTAAGTATCAATACTAGATGGACAGAAACACATTATTGAAAACAATTATACTTGAACTTTAGAAATTTAGAAGCACCAACCTTATCTCCTACTTTGATGAAAGAAGCTATATAGTCTTGTATCAAATTTTTTAGATGTTGAGCTTCCTCGGTTGCCTAGCACGAAAAGTTCTAAAATTAGTTAAATGTAAACTTCAAATCCAAGAATATTAGTTTTATATATATATATATATATATATATATATATATATATATATATATATATTCAAGTTTAATAAGTTCAAGTTTTCAATTCAAGTTCATATCTAATTTCTAAACTTAATTAGTTATATATTCAAGCTAATTAGTTCCAAGTTCAAGTTCAAATTTCAAGTTCAAGTCTAAGTTCAACTTCAAACTCTAAGTTCATGTTTTAAGTTCAAGTTCTAAGTTCAAGTTCAAATTATAATTCAAGTTCAAGTTCTAAGTTCAAGTTCAAATTCTAAGTTCAAATTCTAATTTCAAGTTCAAGTTCAAGTTCTAATTTCAAGTTCAAGTTCTAAGTTCAAGTTCAAATTCTAAGTTCAACTTCAAGTTCTAAATTCAAGTTCAAGTTCTAAGTTCAAGTTCTAAGTTCAAGTTCAAATTCAAGTAATAATTTCAAGTTCAAGTTCAAATTCTAAGTTCAAGTTCAAGTTCTAAGTTCAAGTTCAAGTTCAAATTCTAAGTTCAAGTTCTAAGTTCAAGTTCTAATTTCAAGTTCAAGTTCTAAGTTTAACTTCAAATTCTAAGTTCAAGTTCAAGTTCTAATTTCAAGTTCAAGTTCTAAGTTCACATTCAAATTTTAAGTTCAACTTCAAGTTCTAAATTCAAGTTCAAGTTCTAATTTCAAGTTCAAGTTCTAAGTTCAAGTTCAAGTTCAAATTCTAAGTTCAAGTTCATGTTCTAAGTTCATGACATTCAAACATTTATCATCTACTCATAACACTTCAATTACTAATTTCTAACTTCAAATTATTAACACTTTACTAACTAGTCCTAAAATCAAATCCAAGAAAATCCCAATTCAACCTCAAATTACATATTCTCAAATTTAAACTAGTCCTAAATTACAAAAATGCTAATTCTTCACTAACTAACAATGCCCAATTTAAAAATGCCCAATTTTTTTAAAAAAACCTAAAATAAAAATCTTCAATTATCTATACCTAACTAACAATAATCAAATCATATTAACAATTGAATAACACAACCCAACAAACAAAAACAATAATATACTAACAAACAATCAATTATAATAACTAGAATTGAAAAAAAAACTAAAATTTAACCCTACCTGTAGCGATGGCGACCGGCCTTGGCGAAGGCCGTAGGCGACGGGGAAGGGCAGCAGACGATAAGCAACGGTGACGGGGAAGGGCGGTGACGGCGATGGGGAGCTAGGGAGATCGATATATATATATATAGAGAAAGAGAGAAGGGAGAGAATAAGAGTGAAGAGAGAGATAGAGGAAAATAAGAAAATGACAATATGTCTTTTAGATATTTAATAAAATGCGACGGACAGTGTCTCTAAGTTCGTCGCTTTTTTTAAATATAGTTGACCAACATTTTGACCAAAAAGCGACAGACTAAGAGACACTGTCCGTTGCTTTTTAAAAATAGTTGACTAGATATTTTGACCAAAAAGCGACGGACTAAGAGATGTTGTCCGTCACTTTTTTAAAAACTAATTAATAAAATAAAATAAATTAAAAACGACGGACAACGTGGTTATTTTTTAATTTATATATAATTATTTTTAATAAAAAGCGACGGACGGTGTCTCTATATATATTAAATAAATAATTATTAATTATATAAATATTTAGCGCAAAAATCCACGAAAAAAAACAACGGACTAAGAGATGCCGTCCATCGCTTTTTGTAAAATAATTTTTAAAATAATTATTTTTATTAAAAAGCAACGGACAGTGTGGCAAAAGGCATCGCTTTTTGGAGCGACGTCGTCCGTCGTTTTTAAGCAGATTTTTAGTAGTGATAGACAAGATCCTTTCTTTACATCCCTCTCTGTCTTACTTACTTTTGGATACTTTATTTCATTTGCATTTGAGGACAAATACTTTTTAATTGTGCTGGGGTGAGGCTCACCTTTTGTGTGTTATTTGGGACTCGTGTTTGTGTATGTATTTGAGTTGTTCTGTTTAAAAATTGTTTTTTATACACTGTTTTGTGGAGGTTTGAGCTTGTGGCTCCGTGTTTTAAATTGCAAAATGATTTTGACCCTTCCAAAAAAAAATTGCCACCCTTACTGTGTTGAATGTGGTTGTTCATTCGTAAATTTGAGTATCGGTTCCGATCAATACCGATGACTTGGATAGTGCTTATAATCGAACAAACATGAATGTACAGCTACAATGAGGCCAAATGAAGTTCCATAGACAATATGTGAACTCTTTGCATCTCGTTGTGACTAGCCAATGATCAAATCGAGTCTCCTGTGATGATCGTTGCACACTAGTGAAAGTATGGAATATTGTTTGACTTATAGTGTCAATGCCTATTGTGATGAGCTTACCTGTGAACTATACATTAAGGGTGTACAAAACCGAACCAAACCGCAAACCGAGTCAACTCGGAAAAATAACCCGACTAGTGGTTTGGTTTGACTTGGTTTGGTTTTGGAAAAAAAAACCCGACTATATTTGGGTTGGTTTGGTTTTAACTAAAAAAAACCAACCCGAGACCAAACCAACCCGACATTATATATATAATTTTAAAATTTTATTTTATACATAAAAATATTTACTTTGATATAATTTTTAAATATTTCTTATACTTTTTCATAGTTTTTATCTTTTAATATATTATTTCAAGTTTGAAACTTAGAATTATGAATGGACCAATAAAGATTATAGTCCACAGATGTTGATAATTATAATAAAGCTTAAATCAAAATCAAATTAATACTAATGCAAAAAGAAAATCAATTCAACACTAAGAATGACAATAATATTGAATATTTGTTTTTTAGTTTTACATTGGTTTAGACAATTAAAATACATAATCTAATTTTAATTTCCTTTAATATTTAGTCAAGTAACTAATACTTATTAAACTTAATTTTAGCATGATTTAGTACTTTTAAATTATGATCGTTTTCATTATGGCTTGTTAATTTGCAATATTTGTTTTACGCGATTTCATTATTATTATTTTTGTTGGATATTTTAGTGTCATTAATCATATCATATTGTGTTACATTTTTAAGAAACATCTTAGATAGTTGTATTTTGGTAGGACTAAAGAAATATTTGAAGTACAAGTAAATTATATGTTTGTATGAATATTTTATCGGAAAAACCCGAAAAACCAAAAAACCCGAAAAAACCTGAGGTTGAAAAACCCGAGTTTTATTGGTTTGGTTTGGTTTATAAATTTAAAAATCCGACACAAATGGTTTGGTTTGATATTTGAAAAATCCGAACCAACCCGGCTATGTACACCCCTACTATACATGATGGATCCTAGAATTTGCCCCGTTGGTTCGGTCAACTAAGTGATGCTATCTCTTGATATGATCTTAGGCAAATTCTAAGAGTGTGAGCCAATTTGATATATACCTCTTTTGTGACCTACCTTGTGAGTGTGTGAACCGCTTTTGAATACCCCTTGAGCCTTACCTTTCTTTGGAAGAAACTTGATGAAAACAATGACCTTTCTTTATCCGTCACCCATAATCCTCATGAAGTTGTGGTTAGTTGAATGGCCAACTTAGGCCAAAAGCCTAAGTTGGGGGTGTGGTGAAAAGATAAGAGCAAGTCAAGAAGTGCAAGGAAAGTCTCCTTTAACCCATGGTGTTGAGAAAAATGGAACCCCTATATATATATATAAATATAAGAAGAGAAAAAGAGAATAAAAGAAAAAAAAGTTGTGGAATAAAGTACAAAAGAAATAGGGTTCCCAAACAATCCATGGGAAGTGAATAATATGATGACTTATGAGCTCTAAAGAAAATGATGAAGGAAGAGGAAATGAAGTGTTGTGAGCACCACATTTCATGAGGATGAAAGTCATTGAGCCTAAATGACCATACCTTGGCACTCAGCCCCATTACAAGCCTTGAAAAGACCTTTTTGATCTTGACTGAGCTGAAACAATTGTTGATTGGAAAATATGGGCAAACCTATGAGTGAAATTATGCATTGTGTTCTTCTTTGTGAGTGTGAGTGTTGCATCTAATTCCGAAGCATTAAACTGTGAACCATTGTGTGAATATGGAATCATTCTTTGTGTGAGGGCATTTGAACACTATAGTTGAGCATGAACTTGCATTTGAAGCAAGTATTATGAGCATGAGATTCTTTGGTATTGGTGAGTCACAACTTGAATCTTTGAGTGCACATTTGATCTTTGCATAAGTAAATTGAGTCTTGTTGTGTGCATTCATGATTGAGTCTTGTGTAGCACTGTTCGAGACACCCTTTTTGAATGGTTGAATTTGAGTTTGCTTGAGGACAAGCAAAAGTTTAAGTTGGGGGTGTTGATGAGTCCACAAATTTGACTCATTTAGGGCTTTGTTTTGATAGAGTTAGTGTCCTCAAATGCATATTTTGTCTCAATATCTTATGAAAACCCTTATGTTTCAGTTATTTGGAGTTTGAGGAAAAGCATGGACACTACTTAGCAAAAAGGAACAAAGGCAGCTGAAAGAACGAAGAAATGAAGATCTGAGAATCAGCGAATCGCCAAAAGGTCTTATCCTCGCCTTTTGTTCCAGTGTGCTGAGCCCTGAAGGAAAAGATCAAATCGGCGGTGAAATGGAGCAGTCGGCTTGTCGCCGAGCAGTTCCGCAAAGTAGTACTATACCGCCCAATGATCCAGGATGCGAAGATGCTGAAGGCAAGAGCTGAAAGGCGATGAAGCAGACCAAAGGGCGGATTGCTGAGTGTATCGGCGATCCCGACTAACTGCGCCGAATGGCTCCTTCGCAACACATTTTCTGAAAACTATAAATACTAGTTCAGTTTTTATTCGTAGTAGTCAGTTTTAGTTGTATTAAGTTTAGAATAAAATTTTGAGAGACAATATTCTCTCTAAGTTTGGAGAGGGTTTTTGAAGAACTTGAAGATTCAAAGGGCTTCAACTCCATGATTTTGGACTTGGGTTTTGTGGATTCTTCACTCTTGACTTGTTTTAAGACTTAACCTTGCATACCCATTAATGGAAACTGAGATTGGTATAACTTTTTTTCTCTTTTACATGTCTAGCTAAAACTCCAAATTTTGGGGTGTGATTTTGTGAATATGAGTTAGATTATCTGTTGGGTCTTGCTTGTTGATGGTTTATTTGTTGTGTAAATGTGATTTCGTTTAGTAGTTGTGGTGGAACTTAATGAAATTGTACTTGCAAATATGATTTCACCTTTGTGTTTTTGGCTTGCTCGAGAGAGAGGTCGTAAAACTAAGACTACTACATTGATGGCCGGTAGGATTGGGTCGACATGAGGTTCAGCTCGAGAGAGTGAACCCTAGTCCTTCTCCCACACACTCAGCTCGAGAGAGTGAGTGGGCTAAGGCGGAGGTTGTGCTTAAAGAGGCAACCCAATGTTCGAGAGAAATTGGGTTGATTCAAAGTAAGTTGCTCGAGAGAGAATTTACCGCCACTATAGTCTAGCCTAGTCACAAATACTCAACGAATTTACTATCAAAAGCATGTACCCAATAGTCTAGTTTATCCCGTATTTCTATCACATCCCAAGAATCCCGTCTCCATATTCATATCTCTCTTTATTTTTGTTGATTTTGCTCTGTACTTGTTTACAAACCCCCCATTGATAATTGGCACATGCGTCACCCCTTAGATTTAACATGTTTCTATTCGATAATGTTTTTAACTATGACTAATTAGAAGTTAATTTTATTTTTCTATTAATTCTCAAAACCAGTCCCTTGGGACTCGACCCCAACCCTTGGTTGGGTTACTTTACTACTGTACGATCATAGACACTTGCATTGGAAGTTCTGTCTTGATTACGCAAACATCACTCATTTCCGCATTTACAAGCCATTTTTTTAGAATCACCCAAATTCCCTGATTTTTTTTGTGTATTAGCCCATGAATCTGGCTCTTGGAGCACCCAAAATTTGTTTCTCAAAAAACTATATGAGGACCTCCGTAATGAGTTGGGGAACCTTTAAGGATGGACCTGACTCTGATACCATGTAAAGATATGGCACCTGGGCCTAACTCAACCCTAAAAGCTAGCTCATTAGGGGAGGATTGCCCAAATCCATATAAGAAGTCCATCAGTCCATTCCCCAACCAATGTGGACTTTTACCCATTCTAAATAACAAATTAATTAACAAATATTGGGCCCGTGCTTGCACGGTCTCATTGTATCTAGTCTTATATACAGATAGTTTGAAATATGTTCACATATATGAATATATACAACTGCAAGTTTGTCTATTATCGTTTGTTAATGTTGTTGGGTTTTGTATACTCTTGTTGTATATATGTACATGTTAATTTACAGTTGTATACATATTTAATTTTAGATTGACATCCACAATATTTTTCTACTATTTGAATATGATATTATACATCATGTATTTACAAATAATGTATTGAAATATGTTCAGCTTATACAGATTATTATGTAGTATGTACACTGGTATATACACACAAAATCAATTAAACAACATCAAAAAAAAATTTAAAAAAAATTGCATGCAACAAACCTATATGTGTATAAATTTAGATTGTTGTATAACTCTACATATCTGTTTGTGTATATATTAGTGCAATAAATCTTTTTTTTTGGTCTCCAACCCAATGTCTATTACTCCCTCTGTCCCAATTTATGTGACTTACTTTTCTTTTTAGTCAGTCCCAAAAAGAATGACACATTTCTATATTTAGTAACAATTTAACTATAAAATATCTATTTTATCCTTAATGAAATGATTTACAGTCACACAAATTTCTATCATTCATTTTGGATCACAAGTTTTAAAAGTCTTCCTTTATTTCTTAAACTCCGTGCCGAGTCAAACTACATCATATAAAATGGGACGGAAGGAGTATTTGTTTTGAAGATTGATTAATACAGATTTTTGTCAAAAAAATTAATTTCAAGGGATAGAACGCTTTTTAACAAAAACGACTTTATTATGTATGAAAGCTCGAATTTAAAACTTTAGATTAGAGATTCATATGCTAGATAAATTTCAAACAAGTTTCACCTTATCTTGTTTGTATATTGTAGCAATTTTGAGCACGTTGACTTAAAATTAGAAACCCATATGCTTGGAGGATCCAAACTCATTCCACCTTAGCTTGTTTGGATATACATATTGGCAATTTTGATCCTCTCAACCGTGATATTTCTTAAACATTATTGAACTTGGCATGAGTCGATGATCCACTAATCTTGATCAATACCCAAAACTCTTACAAACTCATTTTTTGGTTCCATATAAACGTGATATTGACCAATCATACAAACTGTTATATGGAAATGTAAAATGAAATGGAAAAAATAATATAAAAATAAAATGTTAGAAGTGGGATTTGAACCAACGCCCTCTTATAAAGACCAAAACTTGAGTCTGGTGCCTTAGACCACTCGGCCATCCTTACTTGGGGTATGTTTGGTATGAACGAAAATGTTTTCCATGGAAAATGTTTTCTTGGAAAATAAGTGTATTTCTAACTTATTTTCTCATAATTGATTAGAGAGTAGAAAATATTTTTTGGAAAACATTTTTTTATGTTTAGTAGGTGAATGAAAATTAGTTTTCAGAAAATATTTTGTTTGGCTTGAGACTAAAATGATACTCTTTAGGAAAATAATTTTTTATCCAAAAATTAACCTCGATAATTAATCTAGGACCTGACCTCGACAGCCAAACTAGGACAGACCCCGCTGACCGTTCCAAAATTCAACTCCGAGATTTTACCAGGACCTGATCCAGGAAAAACAAATTCAAAAACAATTTTGTTAAAGAAAAACAGTTTTGATGGGGTCGCCGGGGGTGGGGGGTTGGCGGCTTGGGGTGGGGTAGGGGTGGAGGTGGCATAAAAAAATGATTTTTTTTTTTAAATTTAAATAATTTTTATTTCTTAAAAATTTTATTTGACGGGAATGGTTGGGGGAGGGAGGGTAGGGGTGGCGTAAAAATGAAAGGAATTTAAATTTTAAATATTTCCCAAAAACAATTTTTTTTTTTAAAATGACAGGGTTGCCTGGGGTGGGGGTGGCGCAAGGGGGAAGGGTGTAGGGGTGGCATTAAAAAATGAAAAAAAAAATTGAAATACTTCCCAAAAATATTTTTTTATAAAAAAATTGATGGGGGTGGCAGGAGTCGGGGGGAGTGGCATAAAAAAATTGAATTTTTTTCAAAAGCAATTTTTTTTTGGGGGGGGGGGGGGGGTAGGGGTGGTAAGGGTTGAGTGAGGTAAAAAAATCTTAAAATTTGTAACATTTTCCAAAAGTAATTTGTTTTTGAATAGAAGGGTCGGGTATGGGGTATGAGTAGGGTAAGAAAAAAAATTAAAGGATGAATTAGAGTTTTGGAAAATGTTTTCCTTAATTTTGGAAGGAAAGTCATTTTTCTTAAATTTAAGGATAATGAGTTGATTTGGAAAACATTTTCTAAACATTTTAAGCCAACTAGGAAAATTGGAAATTCCTCTATACCATTTCTCTGTTTTGATCATGTTATATTACACAAAAGTCCAATTCTTGCGGTATAATTCCCAAACTCTTGATGAAATGGAAACAATTGAAATGAACAACGACAGACAAGGTCCAAATCCAAATTTAATAGTATGTCAGAATAAAGTAGTTGAAAATTGATTCATTACAATTTATAAGTGTGTGGAACTTTAAAGAAAGGGATTTTAAAGCAAATAGTTGATCATATTTATTAGGGAGAAGACATTAGTACCCCATAGACTATGACCGAAATCTCAGAGACACACCTTAACTAAACTAAGGTCCTATTACCCCCCTGAACTCATTTTATATATAATATTGTACACCTTTTGGCTTCTGTGGCACACCCCGTGACTCCACGCAGTTGAGGCTCGTGAGAGATATTTGGATGCCACGTAAGTAAGAAAGGTGTACAAAATTACAAAAAAATGAATTCAGAGGGGTAATAGGACCTTAGTTTAGTTAAGGCGTGTCTCCACGATTTTCTCATATTTTTTTGGTGATATGGTTTTGGGCCACTCTTTTTTCAAAACCTTTAAGACCCTTCATAATGACCTGAGGGAATATTACGCATAGCCTCACCATGATCCCCATCATTTTCTTAGCATTTAGGAGTCACTCAACAAGAATTAGGCAATCTTTTTATAAAGATACCTTTCACAACTATGGTGGAAAAGATGTAAAATAATATATTTGAGAGGCAATGGGTCTTTATCTATGCTAATGCATGCATTAAAACCCCTTGTATTATTAAAACCAAAAAATCCATGGTATTAATAATATAATAGAGAATATAATCAATGTTTGAATTAGTTATACATAACATGAAAAAGAGTATCAAATAAGGTACTACTAATACACCGAGTCAGTGACAGACACAGGGCTTTAACGCACTACCCTAAGAAACTTTTGCAACATCTTAACCACTAGACTAAACCTTCCACTTGCGAAGTTAATACATGCATTATTATTACTAATACACTCTATCAAACGACCCTTAAAGACAATTTAAATCGTTAATTCTATCATTTGATTATTTTTTCCTTAGTAATATAAGTTAATAAATAAAATATATGATAAAGATCGAACCATATAATAGCAAATTTTTTGCTTTTAATTTGCTCAACTTATTACATAACAAAAACAATTGAGCTAAATGGTGGGATCACTTGTCACCACCACCATGGCCCCATCCTCTTCCGGCGCCAAATCCACTACCACCATTTCCATCTCCACCACCTCCACCATCACTATCACTATCATTTGCACCCGATCCATGACCCTGTCATATCCAAAGCTACTACCAAATCCGCCATCACTACCTCCTCCACCACCATCTCCACCATCACCCACCAACAAGACCTCCTACAATTTCGTTAAATCCATCATTTGCACCCGATCCGTGACCCTCACCAAATCCACCATTACTACCTCCTCCTCCACCACCACCACCACTCATGGATTAGTTATACTTAGGCCCAAAATTCTTCCTAAACATAGTACTAAATAATACCATACATAATACATAAACTATTTCTCATAATACTTCCTACCAAACGACCCCTAATATTTTTTTAAAAGGTAGATCTCTTTAGTGAGTAAATTGATTTTGGAACTTATCAATTAATAGGGGTAAAATGGTAAAATCACTATGTCAATTATTATTTTCTTAATAGATGTGTCAAGTAAAAAATGAACAAGTAAATCGGGACAGAGGGAGTAGTAATGAGATAAATTCAATATACATGATTGAACTACTTATCTCGAAATAACTTATCCCATGACAATTAAATTCAAAATAGTAACTTATTTCCAACCAAATGACCCCTTAAAATACTATTGATTTACGGACAAAATAGAGCAAATAAAAGGACAAAGTAGGGACAAATAATATCAAGTTAGTATAAACATTGAGTTTATATTACTATGAATATATTCATTTAAAAAAAAATTATGTGGCATCAACAAAATATTTGACATCATTCAAGAATTATAATTCATTTTGATATTATTATTTTAATAATTTATTTAGTACTTTATAATGTAAAACTAGTTACAATGGAGCCCATGCAAGCACGGGCCCAATAATTGTTACTTTTTTTGTCTATTTATATTTGTGATTTATAATATTCTTAACGTAATTTTTTAAATAATATATGTTACTTTTTTAACCCAATTTATGTAGTACATGTGAAATTTCAAAAGTTAATCACATTTTTCTAAATTATCAATGTTAATTTAAATTTGAGATTGTTTGAGTTTTAAATTAAAAATATTTTTAGGAAAAGTGAAGCAAAAGACGTACAGAGAAGTAATTTAGATACTTGCAAAGAGAAGTGAAAAGTTTGTTAGGGAAAAGGCACTACACACACTTCAAATTAGATAAAGTAGTCTATGAAGGTTAAATTTTATATTAGTTCCGGTCTTTAAAAATTTCTAACCTTGACCCTAGTACCTAAAGCAAGTTCCTCTCGTTGTAAATTTTGAAATTTGATCCCAAGCTGCTCTAATTCATATATTTTTAAATACTTTAAGTTGCAATTAATATTATTCTTAACGTAATTTTCAAATAATATATGTTACCTCTATTTGTTCTAATTTATGTGATACACGTGAAATTTTGAGAGTTAATGTGTTTTTCAAATATTGTAAGTTGTTAATTATTATGATTTATGGTATTTTTAATGTAATTTTCAAATAATATGTTACTTCCTTCGTCCCAATTATACAGTATGCGTGAAATTTCGAGAGTTAACCAAATTTGTAATATTTTTAGTTTATTTTTTAGTACTATTTAAAAAGGAAAATATTAAAATAAAAATAAATTAAAAATAAAATATTACTATATATAATAAGTGGGAATTAGAGGAGACACTATTTTACAATGCATTTGTAAGTAGGTGGCCCAGCTTTGTGATAAAAAGGAACTGAAGTATGTGGGTCAGGTTTGTGATAAAAAAAAACTTAGATCCTCTCTTTGTAAATTGAAAAACTTGACCTCAAGCTCCTCCATTTGTAAGTGGGTGGGCCAGCTTTGTGATAAAAAGAAACTTAGTTCCTCTTTTTGTAAATTGAAAACTTGACCTCAAGCTCCTCTAATTCCACTTATTATATAATATATATATATATATATATAATGGAGCCCGTGGGTGGGCCAGCTTTGTGATAAAAAGAAACTTACTTCCTCTCTTTGTAAATTGGAAAACTTGACCTCAAGCTCCTCTAATTCCCACTTATTATATATAGTATTATATATATATATATATATATATATATATATATATATAAAACTAGCTACAATGAACCCGTGCAAGCACGGGCTCAATATTTGTTACTTTATTTGTCTCTATCTATGTGAGTGATATATAATATTCTTTACGTAATTTTTAAATAATATATGTTACTCTTTTTGTCCCAATTTTTGAAAGTTAATCACATTTTAATATGTTTTTTTTAAAAATATTTTTAAGTTGTTAATTGTTGTGATTTACAGAACTCTTAGCGTAATTTAACGTAATTTTCAAATAATATATATTTCTCACTCAATCTCAATTACGTAGTACATATGAAATTTCGAGAGTTGATCGAATTTTTAGTACTATTTTTAACTATATTTTAGCACTATATATATAATTTTCAAATAATATATGTTACTCACTCTATTCTATTATGCAATACATGTGAAATTTCAAGAATTAACCAATTTTTTAATATTTTAAATTGATTTTTAGTACTATTTTTGTAGTAAATAGAGGAAGTTGAAGAAGAAGGGCAAATCAGTCAATTGACCGATTGACCCTAACCTCCCAAACATTCTCACTTCTAAATGCAAGCACGGGCACAATATCTGTTAAATTGTTAATTATTATGATTTATAATATTTTTTATATTATTTTCAAATAATATATGTTATCTATTTTTAAATACTTTAAGTTGTGATTAATAATATTCTTAACTTAATTTCAAATAATATATGTTACTCCATTTGTCCCAATTTATGTGACACATGTGAAATTTTGAGAGTCAATATGTTTTTCAAATATTGTAAGTTGTTAACTATTGTGGTTTATGATATTCTTAATGTTATTCAAATAATATATGTTATTTCCATTGTCCTAATTATACAGTTCGCATAAAATTTCAAAAGTTAACTGAATTAGTAATATTTTAAATTTATTTTTTAATACTATTTAAAAAAGAAAAATATGAAAATATATAATGAAAGAGGAGTGCATAAAAGTAGGTGGGCCAGCTTTGTGATGGGCCAATAAAGTGTGCTCTCAATAAAAGAAACTTAGTTCCTTTATTTGTAAATAGAGAAACTTGACCCTAAGCTCCTCTCTATATAGTAATCTAATATATAGTAATATATATAATTGATATTTTAAATTTTATATTAACAAAATAAATTATATAAATTTAAATAAAATATATTATCTTTAGCGTAGAGAGAGTAAAAATAAAAAAGAATTTAATGAAGAAAACAAATGAATAAGTAAAAGTAGATGAAGAGAAAATATTGGGTCAAGGGGAAGATAGAGAAAATAAGTAGGGGAGAATATTGTTAAGGATAAAAAATATTAAATATTAGCGTTAAAAAGGATCCTTCATACTTTTTTAAAATTAAAAGGTGAATAATTTCATTAATCTGTCCCGTCTACATTTTTTGTTTAATAATATATTGAAAATGAAGTTGGAGGGTTAAAATGAAACAATGTTAAATTGGAGTGTTAAAATGAAATTTATGGACAAATTTAAAGGGTTATGTATGTGTTTGACCTTTTCTCTATTTCCCTTCGTTTTTGTGTCATCTAAACAACGTCTAATACCTTGTTTGGATGATTGTTATCCGATGTGTTATATTATATTGTTACACTTTGTTTGGTTGGTTGTTACATATTGTTATATAATATATCGTATTGTATTGTGTAGTGTTGTGTTGTATTGTATCATATTATATTATTTTAATGAATACAATGTTTGAATAAATTGTATTGTCTTCGTCATTACATAATGTCATAAATCTATGATTTGAATAATAAATTTGCCAGAAAAGTAGGATACGGGGTAGATCTATTATAAAAAGGTAGCGTAAACAATGAAATATAATTACTCCATCTGTCCTTTTTTACTTGTTAAATTTTGACTTTTTATTTGTCATTTTTGACAAATCAAGAAAAGATAATATTTTTTACTTATTGTACTCTCAATTTATTTAGAGAGTTAATATTTTTGAAAAAAAAGTAGAAGTAAAATCTCTTTAATGAATAATTGATTTTGAAATTTTATCAATTAATAGGGGTAAAATGATAAATTCACTATGTCAATTATTACTTTCTTAATAATTAAGCACAAAATGACAATTAAATAGGGACATAGGGGTGTAACGACAAGTAAATAAAGACAAAATGAGAAGAAAATATTAAGTTAACGATGTAAACACGTCAAATCGATCATTACATAAAATAGGTCTTGCCATCGTTAGCTAATAGTGGATTTAAACAATAAGACACAATAATATTTAAGTAACAGTTAGAACAAAATTGTATTTAAACTAATAATAAAATAGAATGCAGCGGGCAACAATTAACCAAATAGGGTGTTAGTTTAAATATAATGATTATTATTGTATATTTTAAATCCATTGTTATGTAATGATTAAATAAACAATTGATTTGGTGTGAATTGGTCTTTGAATTCTTCGAAGTGAGTTGTGGAACTCCCAATTGATCTTTGATCTTCTCATCTGAAGACTCTTTGCTTCTCATCAGCGATAGACGAAAAAATGGCCGGCGGGAAGACCACTCTCATGGTGGAGATTTCAGGACTGTAGGAATCGTACTCATTTGCATTCCTGTTGTCTTGAAATCTGCCGAGCTCGAGGTTAGTACCTCCATCCCTTCCCCTTCTCCAATCTGATCTGAAATGTATTGATAGGTGGTTGGAACTAGAATAGTTTGCTGTAATTTTTGTAAAATATTGTGATGTTGTTGACTTCAGCTTACATCAAGATCGTCTGTTCTCCGTGACTATCAGAACTGTGTAAATAGGATAAACACTACGGGTGTGTTTGGTATGAAGGAAAATGTTTTCTTGAAAAACAAGTAGATTTTTGATTTATTTTCTCATGTTTAAAAATGTTTTCTAGAATTTTTTTTTTAGTGTTTCATTTATGAATAAAAATTATTATCTTTTTTTTTACTATCGAGTAGAAAATAATTTTTGAATTGAAATTGAAAATATTTTTTAAAAATAAACTTATTTTTTTGGGGGGTGGGGGTGGGGGTGGGGCACGGGGGCTGGCGTGGGGGGGGGGGGGTGGGGGATGAAAAAATAAAAAAATTGAAATTGAAAATATTTTTTAAAAACAAAGTTTAATTTTTTTTTGGGGGATGGGGGGTGGGTGGTAGCGGGGGCTGCCCGGGGGAGGGGGGTCGTGGTAGGAGGTGGAGATGAAAAAATAAAAAAATTGAAATTGAAAATATTTTTTAAAAATAAACTTTAATTTATTTATTTTGAGAGGGGGGGGGGGGCGGGGGTAGTGGGGCTGGCCCGGGGGTAGGGGGTGCAAAAATAAAAAATTGAAATTGGAAATATTTTTTAAAAACAAACTTTAATTTTTTTTGGGGAGGGTGGGTGGTAGCGGGGCTACCGGGGGGGGGGTGAAAAAATAAAAAAATTGAAATTGAAAATAATTTTAAAAACAAACTTTAATTTTATTTTTTTGGGGGAGGGGCTGCTAGTGGGCTGGGGGTGAAAAACAAAATTTGAAATTGAAAGTAAATTTTAGAAAACAAACTTTAAATTTATTATTATGTTTTGGGGGTGGGGGGGATGAGCGTGGGTAAAAAAATTGAAGTTGAAAAATGTTTTTTAAAAATAAGCTTTAAATTTATTTGTTCAACAAAAAAATTGTAATATGAAGTTAGAGGAAAGTTTTGGAAAATGTTTTCCTTAAGTTTTGAAGGGAAATCATTTCATTGAATTTGAGAAAAATGAATTGATTTGGAAAATATTTTCCTAAACATTTATCCAACCAAACATGAGAAAATTGGGAAACATTTTTCGAAAAATGTTTTCCTTCATACCAAACATACCCTACATTTTCTTTTCAAGAGTTAATAGGATATTGTTTTTCATAACTATTTTGATTTGCAGCACTTGAGCTAAGGGTCTTTCAGAAACAATATATCTACCTCCATGAGTTAAGGGTAAAGTAAGGAAAGGTCTATGTAGCTTTACCCTCTCCAAACTCCATGTGTGGGATTACACTAGTCACTAGGCATGTTGTATAAAAAGTTGAAACTTGATTGCTTTAGAAAAAACAAAATTAAGTTCCTATAGTCATGTGGAAACGTGGGATGATGAAGATTTATTGGAGGATTCACAATGCCGTTATAGGGAACAGTGTTGGATGGTCAGGTGATGTGAGGAAATAGGAATGCATGGACAAGACCATCACAGGTTGAATGCTCAACCTCAGAGGGATATATTAAACTCACAATGTTTTCTGACAGATCAATCAAACTATAGATGGGAAGCACCATTGTTTTACCTTTTTTTATCATCCTACTACCAGCTCTATATAATTTGGTGCCGCACCAGTGACTAAATAGGTACCTATTTCAACTCTGAAACTCCCTTCCCTTATCATTAGGCTTATCTGCAATAGAAAGAGAAATGTCTTTAGAAACCACTGAGAAGTGTGAACAGTGTGCACTTTTTGGAGACTCAAATCCCAGTAAATATGGAAAATATTGGGTGAGTTATTCCCACCTGTCTAAGCCTTGATGAATAAAGAGTTTTGGTTTGATTTATAATATTGGGACCATTCTAAAAAAACCTTGATGAACATAGTTTCCAATACCTGGACAGATAGGAGGTAGCAGCTAGCTGGTGGAATAGCCGAGAGGTGTGCACATCAAACTCGGACACCACTGTCACCACTCACCCAAAAAAAAAAAAAAAGACCAAGTGTGTGTAGTTGTATCTAGTTTAACAGATTATATATGTAATTAAGATAAATGTAGCAAATAAACTTGGTTCTAGATCATGCTGATTATGATTTCCCTGAAAACAGAAGAAATCACAAAATTTGGCATCAAAATAGAAACTGATGGTGCTGGGATTACATCCAACTATTCTATCCAAGTTTCTCTTTAGGGTCTTCATAGAAAATCTCATGTTGGCTAAGATAAGTACTGTACTTTATTTTTTGTTCGAGGGTCTGATTTTGCTTCGAATTTGGAATTGCTCAGTAATTTTATTCTGTAAAATGGACAAAGAAAGGTCTAAACAAGAAAACCACATTAAGCAAAATTTGACATGCTCATGGTGAAATGTTGGTAAAAGTGTTAACTTCGTACCGGCACACTCTTTTGGTCTTTCCCCTTGTGTGATCATTCCATAGGATACCTTTTTTCAAAAATACCCTACATTTTCTTTTCAAGAGTTACTAGGGTATTTTTTTCATAACTATTTTGATTTGCAGCACATGAGCTAAGGATCTTTCAGAAACAATATCTCTACCTCCATGAGTTAAGGGTAAAGTAAGGTAAGGTCTACGTAGCTTTACCCTCTCCAAACTCCATGTGTGGGATTACACTAGTCACTAGGCGTGTTGTATAAAAAGTTGAAACTTGATTGCTTTAGAAAAAAACAAAATTAAGTTCCTATAGTCATGTGGAAACGTGGGATGATGAAGATTTATTGGAGGATTCACAATGCCGTTATGGGGAATAGTGTTGGATGGTCAAGTGATGTGAGGAAATAGGAATGCATGGACAAGACCATCACAGGTTGAACGCTCAACCTCAGAGGGATATATTAAACTCACAATGTTTTCTGACAGATCAATCAAACTACAGATGGGAAGCACCATTGTTTTACCTTTTTTTATCATCCTAATACCAGCTTTATATAATTTGGTGCCGCACCAGTGACTAAATAGGTACCTATTTCAACTCTGAAACTCCCTTCCCTTATCATTAAGCTTATCTGCAATAGAAAGAGAAATGTCTTTAGAAACCGCTGAGAAGTGTGAATAATGTGCACTTTTTGGAGACTCAAATCCCAGTAAGTATGGAAAATATTGGGTGGTTTATTCCCACCTGTCTAAGCCTTGATGAACATAGAGTTTGGTTTGATTTATAATATTGGGACCATTCTCAAAAAACCTTGATGAACATAGTTTCCAATACCTAGACAGACAGGAGGTAGCAGCTAGCTGGTGGAATAACCGAGAGGTGTGCACATCTAACTCAGACACCACTGTCACCACTCACCCAAAAAAGGAAAGAAAGACTAAGTGTGTGTAGTTGTATCTGGTTTAACAGATTATATATGTAATTAAGATAAATGTAGCAAATAAACTTGGTTCTAGATCATGCTGATTATGATTTCCCTGAAAACAGAAGAAATCACAAAATTTGGCATCAAAATAGAAACTGATGGTGCTGGGATTACATCCAACTATTCTATCCAAGTTTCTCTTTGTGGTCTTCATAGAAAATCTCATGTTGGCTAAGATAAGTACTGTACTTTATTTTTTGTTTGAGGGTCTGATTTTGCTTCGAATTTGGAATTGCTCAGTAATTTTATTCTGTAAAATGGACAAAGAAAGGTCTAAACAAGAAAACCACATTAAGCAAAATTTGACATGCTCATGGTGAAATGTTGATAAAAGTGTTAGCTTCGTACCGGCACACTCTTTTGGTCTTCCCCCTTGTGTGATCATTCCATAGGATACCTAATTAGTCTATCTATGTCGTGAAGCTTTGGACACTATAAGAGGAATTTAAAAGGAAAGCACAAACAAAGTTGCTCTAGAGAGTTGACACATTCTCAATTCCAAGATGGTTCAAGCTCGCCAAGAAAGACTTTTTCTATCCTTAACATGCAGACAATAACATGAAATAAATTAGAGACTTTCTACTAGCCCAAGATCGATAATTAAGGTTGGAGGACTCAACTAAAGAGGCCACTTTGAAAGAGAAAGATGATTTTAGATAGAAAATCATGGTTATGCTAGAAAGCTTTTGGGAAATTGGTTTAGTTACAAAAGCACAAGACCACTCCTACACTTGTCTAGGGATGGTTCTATATCTAGATATATCTACAAGAAGATCTACTTAACCTTATCTTCTTGCAGATTCTAGAAGATGTAGATATTTCTTCAAGATATTACCCTAGGTCATTCTAGAAACTTTATTAAAAAATCCATGATATTCCAAAAGATCTACTTCAATTTTTTTACACTCCGCCTTAAAGTGATTTTTTGGAAATTACTCCAAGCTTGACGATGAAGAACCCAAACGAAGTAACTTGGTGAACATATCATCAATATTTTCCTGACATCACACTTCTAAAGTATTTATAGTTCCATCAAGAATTTTTGTTGGATGAAATTATGTTCCACCTCAATGCTTAGTTCTTGTAAGGAATATGGGATTATTTGCAAGCTTTATGACACTTTGATTGTCTCCAAAATATTCCTTTGCTTTGATACAGATAAATGCTGGTCTCCGGGAAGTCTTTGGAGCCATTACACATTCTTGATTCTTGAGCTGTAACAATTGATGTTTTATATGCCACCTCCGTAATTGATAAATAAATCGAGTCTTGCTTTTTGTTGCACCAAGAAATACCTGTTCCGCTAAGAGTAAAATATAGTTTGAATCCTCTTTGCAGCTTCCAGGTGAGGCTTTTTTAGTGATTGTATGAATCTGTTGTCATATCCTAACAGAGAAGCTAATATCTAGTCTTGTAATAGTCAAATGTAGAGGACTTCCAACAAGAGCTTGAAAAGGTTTGGGATCTGCAAGAAGTGAGCCTTCGTCACTCCTTAACCTTGTGTTTGTCTCAAGAGTAGCACACTATTTACTTTGCTTCTGCCCAAACTTGTTGAGAGTTTTTTGGCATTTCCTTCTTGAGTGAAAAAAATGCCTTCACTGGTGCGACTTGACAAAAGTGCAAGTTCCATCCATTGGAATTCGTTCTCTAGAAAAAAGGAAATATTTCACAAACACTGCTATTTGATTGGGAATTCTTAGCATCTCCGAGGTGTGGGAAGTTGGAGTTAGTTTCACTTTAAGGCATCTTTACCATAGCCTTTTACCTGACTTTTAGTAAATGGCGTGTTCCATATTTATGTTGTTGTTGTGGTGGCGAATTTGGTATCCTACATGCTACTTCAATGTTTGTGTCACAACTTTTCGTAGCAAATCCATCTGACAGTTGCACCAGAATAAGACCAAGAAACTTAATATTGATCAATTAGTTCTAATAGAGGGAGGAAGAGATAAAAATTCATGGTTATGATGAAGAAATTGAAAAAGAACACTTAACACAGAATTTGACATAAGAGGGCCATATTGGAGAGACGAAGTGATGAGTTTTCTCCCGGAAGACTAACTAAATCATAAAATGAGTTTTTTTCTCCTTTCTTTTTTTTCCCCTCTAGTTTTGGGGTGGGTGGATGGTGGGGGCTAAGCGTTGTTCATGCACAAGCTTAGCGCTCCGTTTTTGGCTCCCTTTCCACTTTCCTTGGAGTCAAACTGTCTGTCAGCAGTTATGTGGTCTGAACTCATGATCTATTGTTGGGTCCTTCAAACAATCAATCTTTGCCTTTGGTCTTAAAAGCAATACCGAAGTCTATCTGCTCTGCATGTGTGCGCTTTTATCTGTAGAAAAGGTTTTTTCTTTCGCCCTTCTTCTTTTGTTTCATTTTGTTTAGCAAAGAATCCTCGACAAACTTTCTTGTCTTTTGCAAGGTGTCATACTTGAGAATATTTTCATTCAAAAGTAGAAGTAAAAAATTGATTGTTTATTTTGTTGACTCCGCCTATAAGCATTTAAACACTTTTAGATCACTCTGTGTCACTCTTTTTGTTTTGAAACTGGTACTTTTAAGATGACTTTGTGTCTCTTCTGGACAACTATATAGCTGGTTTGCTATGCAGTTACTATATTTGGTAGTGCTTGGTCATCCATGAGCTTTAGATGACGTGTTGATTTTTTAGGATTAGGCATCGTGCAGGGTTAGATGGACACAATAAGTTGAGAGGAGTAAGGTAGAAAACATACAATTACTGTTTATATGTATTTTTGAATCTTGAAAATTGCCATCAGCAAGTAATCACATCTGAAGTAGAGCTACGACAGACATATATGCCTTTCTGTCCTACCATTGCATAGGATAACAATTTATCTATAGTGTGTGCAGACAAGAAATCACCTAGTGGTTTTGTCTCTTGAACCCGAGACCTCATGGTTATCACCCATTTCATTGTCCGTTAGGCAACACCCTTAGGTGCAAGATGGAGCATGATATTCTTAAGTGGGATAGTTGTAATTTGTAATAGCCTAAATTCTTATAATCCTGTGTGTTCTGACCTCTATCCATTTGATTATGGTGTTACTTACTTGAGGGAGACGAAAAAATACGAGGTTGAGGAATAAAATACGTCCATGAGGGAATGCGACAATGACTGACATTCTGTTACTGCTCTTGTTTTGCCAGGATGTAGGTTTATGGTTAGAAGAAATAAAGCTTGGTAGCTATCGTCAAATTTTCAAAGAAAATGGTGTTATTTGGAGGGGGTATCCATGTTACAGATTCTCCGATTTATAAGAAGGTGCCACATGAAATGGGGAGACTTCATTACGTTGTGTAGGGAGCTGAGGCGGATAAAAGGTTCTTATAATCTCTCTCTTGCCTCACAGATGAAACCATATCTCTTAGTTTGACAACTTTCTTTGTCCATCTTTCCAACAATATGATTACGTTTTGTTATGTTGTTTTAAATCTGCTTTATTGGTGACTCACTCGTGTTTTCTTTGTCATGTGAAAAAACCCTTTTGCAAAACTTGAAGTTCGGACCTCCACTCAATTTTGTGGGAATATTCATGGTGATCTTTTAGTATTTTCTATCCTCATCCCTTGCTTGAACCTTTTACATTTAACAAAGTTTTACAGGCGGATGGCTTCATAATAATCTCCAAAATTGTCTAGTCTAATCGGAGCTCTGAAGAATTCTTCATGATGAAAGGGGTGATGCTGATGACTAGAACCATGTTGTTCGGAACCATATCAATGAAAGGAGGCTTTGAAGGAACAGGCACTTCTATATAAGTTTTCTTGTGTAAGTAGTTTAATAATTGTTGAAATATCTGGACGCATAATAGGTGACTCTTGAGTACATAGCAGCACAATTTGAACCACCCTTAGCACTTCATTCGCATCTTCTATTATCCGATATGCCCTTTTCTCCCTGAAATGTTTCCAACCCTGCACGTTAAATTCTTTTAAAGTGATTTATTTGTGTACAACAATTCCTATTGATGCCTTACTCTTAGATTTCAAACTAATTTGGGATTTAATTGCCCATGTTGAGGGGAAACCAAGTAAGAGACCATTAATTATATTTTTATAGCTAGTGATCTAGAAAAAAAAGAGTTTGGCATCAAATCACTTCTCCCCTCAGGCTGCAACTGACCAGTCGAAACATGGAGAACATGCTAGATCAATGGTGGTCCTTACCACCCAAAAATGTTGTACATAGGTTTTCACTCCTTATTACTCCCATCATTATATGTTGGGAAATCTGGAAAGCAAGGTGCACTACGAGATTTGAGCTTAAGTAGGTCAGCACAAATAACATTTGCCACAAAATTCTCTTTCAGGTCAAAGAATCGATGCAAAAAAAGTTTAGTAAGATGGACCAACATTGGGACCGGAAGCAAGCGTGTCATATAGCTGAAAATTACAAAATTACTATCAACAGCTTGATGGTTTGCTGACACAAACCTAGTGATGATACTTGGAAATTGAACACTGATGGTAGCTACAAGAAAGATCAAAACAAGGCGGGGGCTGGCGGAATTGTTAGAAATAAAATGGGACTTAGTCATGGCATTTGCGTATCCGACTCATTTCTACACTAACAACTTTAGCGAAGCCTATGCTGCCTTAATAGGAATTACATGATGTTGTGACAAAAATATCAAGAACATTGATATGAAAATAGACTCGATGATCGTTAACAACATGATCAAAGGGGTGACCAGACCCTCTTGGAAACTGCAGAATATAATCGATGATATTCAACACAAAATGCATCAAAAGAATGTCACAATTAGTCATTGCTACAGAGAAAGTAATGGAGTCTCAGATGCTCTTGCGAAGCATGCCACCACCCTAGCTTCCAGAAGATAAAGTTTTCCTACATAAAGAAGACCTTCCTAACGAGGCTATTGGCCCCCTTATAATGGATAAGATGCAGCTTTTGTCCTTTCGAAGACGAGCCCTCATATCAAATTATTTATTTTTATTTCATTATAAAAATAAAATAAAAAAGAACACCCCTCATATCATATAGTCTTGACACTAATTTATAGTGTCACTTAAATTGTTGTTTAGTTGGCAAGTCCAAGATATGTTATTCCTTCTCTTGAGTGGTATAATAGTCCCAAATAACTTATCTTGAAATAAAATAAATAAATAAAAATATCCCTTTAAACTCTTTTTATACACGGGTGGCGAGGCAGGTGCACCTATGGATGACGATGATGCTCCTCCAGCTGGTTCTACCGGTGCAGGCCCCAAGATTGAGAAGGTCGATTAAGTGTGATCAGTGCTAGTTTTATTCTTACTATAAACTATTGTATTATATTGGGTACTTTTATGTTTTTGCTATGTTAGTTAATATTGTATTAAGCTGTTGAATGTTTTAATCGTTGATGGCTCTTTAAATGAGTTCCATCGATTTTGAATTTTTAATGACTTGATATCCAAAAAAAATAAAAATAGTATTTTTATACACAAATAAATTGTTCTTAAAATTTATTATTTTAAATATAACAAATCAAACACTTAATAAAAAATAATCTTAACATAACGTATCTTATTATAACTGATAACTTATCACAACTAACTAATCCTATCAAAATTTGAATACAACTAACTAATCCTATCATAATTTGAATTCAACAAAAGCTTTTATAGTAATTAATAATTCCTTTCCTAATAGGAAATAAATTATAGTAATACTATATATACGTCCCTTCCGCCGAACCCAACAATCAATACTAAAATTTGTTTGAAAAAGTAATTAATACTATGATGAATAAAATTAGGTGTGTGGAAGCTACTAACATGAAGAAACAAGAATGGGAACTTGATGCTTCAAAACTTACTGTCGAAAACTTAATTGGCTTTGGAGGTTTTGGGGCAGTTTATACAGGCCTTTACAACGACAAACAAGTCGCAGGTATAATTAATTACTAATTTTTTATTAATGTTTATACATATACTTCCTAATTTGTTTTTTTACGCGTTTCTTGAATATTGTTGTTAAACTGAATATAGTTTTGTACATTATAGTTAAGTTTTTTTTTAATATTATTGTTAGAGTGACTATAGTAAATCTTGAATATTATTGTTTATTAGAATGATTATAGTAAAACTATATATATTAGGGTTACGTTTCTTGAATATTGTTGTTACAATGATTATAGTAAAACTATATATATTAGGGCTACATTTCTTGAAAACTATATATATGAGGGTTACTTTTCTTGAATATTGTTGTTAGATTGATTATAGTAAAACTATATTAGTGTTACGTTTCTTGAATATTGTTGTTAGAATGACTATAGTTTGTTATATTAGTGATTATGTTTCTTGAATATTGTAATTTTACCATGTTATCATTATATTTTTCGGTTCAAAAAGTAATATGTATTTATCAAAATTTTGGTAACTTTTAATTAATACACATGATGAATTTCAGTTAAAGTATTCGATTTGAGAGATGGAAAGAAGAATTCAATAGAAAAAAAGCAATTGATGGAAGAGGTATTCATGCAAGAAGTTTCTATTTGGTGCAATCTTCAACACTCCAATATTGCTGAGGTAGTATACCTACTTAATTAATTTCTCTTTTTATATTATTTGTTTAATTATTTGCAAATTAGCTGAAATATATTAATTTTGTGCAGTTCATTGGAGCTATAAAGAAGAAGAATATGTCAAAGATTAAAATTAAATGTCAAAAAGGTGCAAAAGTACTAGGAATAAATGGATATTGTTGCATAGTTGTGGAATATGTTGGTGGAGGTACTCTTCAATCCTATCTTTCCAAACATACAATATTGAAGAAGAAATTGCCTTTGGATACAACTATACAACTTGCATTGGATGTTGCTAAAGGGTTGAGTTACATTCATTCCAACAAGATTGCTCATAGAGATGTGAAGACTGAAAATTTACTTGTTGACAAAACTGGAAGAGTGAAGATAATTGATTTCGGAATCTCTAGTAAGTTTTATTCTATGGTTGGAACAAGTGGAACTATGGGTTATATGGCTCCTGAGGTTTTGAGTGATTCGTCATATGATCATAAATGTGATGTCTACAGCTTTGCAATTTGCTTGTGGGAAATGTATACTTGTTTAGATCCATACCCTGAACACATTTCTCATAGTAAAATCTCACATCAAATTTACAAGGTACTTTACTAATTACTTATAACTCCCTTTTGATTATTAAATTGTCAAATTTGATGTACTAAATAAGGAGCTGTTTTGTATGTAAATTTCAGGATCGAAGGCCTGAGATACCAAAATGTTGTCCAAGAGCGTTGTCTGATATAATGAAGAAATGTTGGGATGTAAAGCCACAAAATAGGCCGGAGATGAAGGAAGTGGTGCAAATGTTAGTAGCTATTAAGACAAGAAGACAACAACAATAATAACTTGTGTACATTGTAATATGTTGCTACTGAGATTTTGAACCCTATTGTTAGCTAATACAGATCTATTCATGTTTGAAAAGCTAAATTTCTTAAAAATGACCAAATCTGTCATCAATTTTTTACCAAACACCATACAAATTAATTCGACATTTACCTTTCGTCTGACTATATTTTGGACCACGAACTTAACATATGTCCACATGATCAGTTATTTAGATCGCTGACATAATAGTCCAACATGGCCAAAACCAACCAAAATTGCTCTCAAACTATTGGAAATAGCTTCGTTTTACTCTCCATCTACTACTTCTGGCCATCAAAAATACACTTGCTATCTAGTTTTTGGTGTGGATTTAATATCAGGATTTTGAGCTATTATATGCATTAAGAACTCTCTCTAATGTAAAGTGACGGAAACTAATGAAAATCATCAAGATAAACAAACTAAAATATTAAATCAAGATGAAAACTTTATCCAGCACAAAGGAAATTATATTCCATCATTCAACTTCATTTGGCTCAAATAACCTAAAAACATTGTCTTTAATTTTTTTTTAAAACTGCAATAACTATAGGGCGTAGTACAACTAATTAAGCACTCCTTCAAAATGTGCCCATCATTTTCCTTTGGTTTCGATCACCCTCTTGGCAAATCTAGAGACAAGGGAAAAAGAATATAACAAATCAAAAGTTGAAGTGCTATTAGATGTGAGTAACAAAAATTCAATCCAAGAAACAGAATGACAACATACCTCAGAGTTGTAGAACTTCAAAGGTTCAACGGACTACACGCGATAAACTCTATCTTGACATATGACCCCGTAGAGTTGTACACCACACCTTAATATATGATTGAATTTTCAGCGATAAACTCTATTTTTACGAAATTCTATTACCTTCCTAAAAACTTTTTAAAATGAAATAAATATCATTCTAAGTATTGACATGGTATAAAGAACTAAATTATTGATAAGCAGTGAACAGCACGCGCTGCCAAGTGTAATTTCACATTTAATTTTATTATTTTTTTAGCAAATTTATGCCACTAGACAGTGGTCAAGTGGCTTTTTATTAATAATAAACATAAAAAATTCTCAATAGGATTAAGTACAAGCAAGGGAGGCTAGGCCTTACCTTACCAATCCTAATGAGATACCTATCCTCTACTAATTAACAATCATGAAGAAAATACGAGCTAGAGAGAACTAGATATTCTATGATCATCATAAAGTTTATAATACACTCTATGATGATACTACAAGTGAGGATTCTTAAGTAATAAAAAATCATAAAAGCCAAGGAGAAAGTTTAGTTATCAACCTCAAACTTTCTTTTACAAATGTATGAACTAAAAAAGATGGATTGGCCTTCTAAAGGAACTTGAAGTATGTTTCTCTTGTCTTCTTCTTCAAATCTGTCCAACAACACTTGGTAGTTCATCACTTCTTGGCTTTATTGGATCTTGTTAAAATTGTTGACACTATCATATGATTTTGTTTCACCAGTCGCATCGATAGGTGCGTTGGAACAAACTCCTCAGTTACTTTACCATCTCAACTATGCTTTCTTCCATGCTTCGTTTTGTTGTTGTGTTGATGCCTAGGAGAAATATCAGCATTCCTAGCTGCAATTGCAAAACAATAATCCAACATTTCCTCTTCCTCTTCCCCACCTTCCTCATAGATGTCCTCATCATCTAGATTAGCAAATTTATTTGGGGACAAAGTACTATACAACCAAATTGTAGTTGTTTGTTAGTATTAATAGGTGTAAGAGAAGCCAATTTTTTAATATTAGAACTCACCAAATGATCAATTAAGATTGCAACATCATTTGTTGATGATGACAAACCTTGTCGGGGAGTTACTAACTTGGCACCACTAGGCACAAAAGCAGGAGCTGTTGGGCTCAATTTCTTTTGCGTAGGAGTGGAATTGACTTGTTCTTCCTCTTCATCTGTTAAATCTCCCCACCTCGGAGTACTTGTCGCACCCTGTTGTTCCTTAGAAATAACTAATTCATTTGTATTAGAAATAACTAATTCATTTGTAGAGTTAACTTGAGATGAATTGATCTCATGCACAATATTATTCGTAAGAGCATCAAAAGTGTTAAAACACGAGACCTCCTTTGGAACAATTTCTCGAGCACCTAAATTCATAGTTTGACTATCTACAACCGGTTGCACTGTGTTACGAATAGGCGAACCAATTCCAATACTTGGAGATTTTTTCTTCGTCACCACAACCCAATTAGATTTATGTACCAGTTCTACTCATTTACCTGTACTCTTGGCATTCATCAAGGCGATTGAATTAGTTCCGTCATCACTTTCAAAAAATTTATTGGCATTGTTGACCTGCTTCGACATGTTGTCAACCAAGCATTCAACACTTTCAACACCCGGAGCATCATGTTTCACTCCATCTGCCACTACCTTCGCACTCATGGGATCTAATGCCAACTCAACGGTTGCGTTAATTACCAAAGGATGTCCTGATTTTCCAAAAAGCACTAGTCATCTCTGGTTCCATTTAGTTGTTGTCCATCATCTATCGTCAACGCCGCGATTATAGCTACATTATTTTGGTCCTCATCATTAATGTGAACTAGAGTGGGATTTGTAGTCAAACAAAGTTGATTTTCATTCAAATTTTTCTCTAATGTTTCAATAGCTTCAACTTTAATCCCTGATGAATGGACATCATGAACAATATTAGAATCAATCTGCAGAAAACCATTTTTTCCACTTTTGTTATTAATGCTTTTTTCTCCGGTATCTATACTGCCAAGTTTCACATCATCAACAATGTTGCTATTTAATTGCTGCCCAAAATCAACTTGCGACTCTAGGACCAAAGTTTTCTAGTGGTTAAACTTTGATCCCCTGAAGTCGATTCGTGCGCAATTGCTCTGCCTAAGAGCTGTCCAGAATGCTCTTTAATTTGACATTCCAAATTTCGTGCCTCAACTACCTGATCGTGGACACCATTTTTATCAACCATGAGGGATTTATTTCCAGCCCTCTTTTCATCTAATATTTTCCGAGCATCACCATGATATTTTTTAATCTCAGAGTCTACTTTCGATGCTTCTTCTTGATTTCTTGCTGCATTATTTCCCAATAATAGTCGACATTCACTTTCGTTATGGCCGTGGTGCTTACAATAGTTGCAATAAAATGGCAGATTATCATACACAAACATCTGAAATTGCTCCACACTTTTTTTTTGTTTTCTCGTCGACATATTGAATTCTCATTTGATGTGGCAAATTTGCTAGTAAATCAAGTTTGACTTTAACTCTAGCCATGCTAGGTCTCGACTTATCTTGAGTGGCTTTATCAACAACTATTGGCTTACCAGCAGCCTGTTAGAAAAACGCGGACTAACACAAAAATATATATGGTCAAATGATAGAAATAAAATGGAAAAATAATGACACCAAGAATTTTACGTAGAAACCCTTTTAAATAAGGGAAAACCCATAGGCCAAGATGAGCAACTGATATCAATATAGTAAGGAATTTTACACCGTGTAGTCACGAATACAATACTCAAAGTGACTACTACACACTCAAAAAGAATAACACTCTTTTGATTTTCCACCTTACTAAAAATATCGTTCATACTCTATTTTTCTTCACAGACTATTTTCTTGTATAGTCTATGGAAACCTCACAGCTCTCTATATTTTTCTTTCTTTGTGAATTAGTGTCTTACAAATGAGCTAATAAGCTCTTTTTATAGAAAAAATTTGCAACTGCAAATTTCAACACCATACATAGTATGTCAAAGTTGTGCCACCGAAAGTTTGTAAATGTTGTGTATTTCAACATTTGCTACTATTGCAATTTTCCAACCATTGACAATTGCATACATCAATTGTTGAAGTCAATGATGGAATAGTAGGGTTGGACCCCACAATTCTCCCCCTCCAGTCCCATTCACTGGAATGAGGTATCTTCATATTCTTTAAAAAGCTCATACCCACAAGTTCTTTGCATAACTCGAACTTGTCTTTCGGTATCATCTTGGTTAGCATATCTACATGATTTTCACTTGTGTGGATCTTTTTGACATGAAATGATTCACTCTCCACTTCCTCACAAATCCAATGATATCTGACGTCAATGTGTTTTGTCCTTGCATGGTACATGGAGTTCTTGCTCAAGTCTATTGCACCTTGGCTGTCACAATAGACAATATACTCTATCTAATGCAAACCAAGCTCTTGAAGAAATCGCTTGAGCCATATCATCTCCTTACCAGCTTCAGTAGCCGCAGTATACTCAACTTCAGTTGTAGATAGTGCAACACACTTCTGCAACTTCGACTGCCATGATTGTCATGACCCGGGAGCACCCCCAAGTCGTAACAAGGCGTATTCGACCCCGAAGGGGTCTTATACAAGCAACATAGTCATTCATTGCATTCAATAATGATAATAGTGCGGAATTAAAAACTTATTTACATCCAAACATTCAAGCTTCATTAAAACAACTTTAAAAACACACAGCGGAAGTCTAAGTCTCACATGGCCATCTTAGACACAATCACAAAACATAAGTAGGGACACGGCCCTTTACAATCAAAAGAAGTCTATTAAGTCTATTACAAGAACCTTATCATAAAATTAGAATAGAAAAGTCTTGTCCTCGACATATGAGAACATACCACAAGATCTTGGAAGAACTTCAAGTTCCAAGCTTACTATAGAACCCGCTCACTTTCCGGAACTTAAACTAGTAGAAAATAGAGAAATATGAAATTAGCACAATTAAGTACTAAGTATGATGACCATGCAAAACATGCTTTAAAAGGGACATTTTGGCTAGAAACCATGCATTATGCCACTTTTTGAAGTATCATGAACAGTTGCATAAAAGACATACAAGACAAGCATAAACATCAAGTAACTCATAATATCACCTTTAAACAATATCAACATGAAAACCTTTACCTTGGACCTTCACCTCAAGCAACCCTTATGCTATACCTCGTGCAATGTATGGATGGCGTTCCATAACACCATCCATACTAAGGCACCACATTTAGGTCACTTAAAGTAACTTATCATTCCTTTCTTTCACCTTTGCACAATATTCATACATAAGAAGTATATTATTAATTAAGACATGACAAGGAAAAATAACTGATAATATAACCCAAGTATAGCATGCATCTCATATTAAGCATTTGAGAGCCAACATTCTTTAATAACCTTATTTAGGCCACAATTGTGTCACATACATTAGGATTTAGAGAAACTCACTATGACCCTCTCCAAGCCTACTCGTGCAATGTATAGGTAGCATCCCATACTACTACCTACACTTTGTAGAGCCTATCAAGAAACCATAATGAAATCTCACATGATGGGAAGTAAGCATTTAACCAACATAGACCATGAGAGCTTGTCATGGAATCCGGTGTCATAAGTCCCCACACCGTAAAGAGGTGATCTACTTGCCTAAGGAAGACCGGTATATATAGCTTAATGGATCCACTAGCTACCTATGCGGGCACATAGTTTATGAGATAAGGTAGACGATCATTGAAACTCATGCCTAACCATTGGGGGAGTTTCCATCTAACCAAATCCACTCGGTGTTTAGCCTACATTCCCATAGAATAGTTCGTTACCTTGACATTATCACATATGAGAGGTGCCATTGGCCTACCAACTCCAAATTACATTCATTAACACGTGAAAGTGTGCTTTAAGCCTACCGTTTCAAGGTTCATTTAGGAAAGCTCATTAACTCCTCTTGAAAGGGTGCCATGGGCCTACCGGTTCAAGTCTCATCATTAACCTTCATGGAAAGGTGTCATAGGCCTACCGACTCCAAGGTTCATTACTATCATTAATGGAAGGGTGCGATAAGCCTACCGATTCCAAGGTTCATTATTATCATGAGTGGAAGGGTGCTACTAGCCTACCGATCCGAGGATTCAACAACCAATAATATAATCATTTAAAAAAGAAAATGATGCACAAGCTCTACCAATTCGAGATATGCAATAAATTGGAAAATCCTTCATATTCTATCATCAACATTCATGAGTGTCAAATTGAGAAAAATCCTTTCAATAATAACACATTTACGTTCATAACATGATCACATTAGCTCCATTAAATGTCCATTCATAAAAATGTCATGTAACACTTATATTTCTCATACTATGCCTTCAAGGCCATGGTCACAATACATTCCATAATTAAACACCTCCACCATAAGTGGATCAAACCAAGCAAGAACAATTTTTTTATCCATAATATGAGATTAAGCCAACTTACCATCCTCCAAAGCCATAATCAACAACACTCAAGTCCCAACCATTTTTCTTACCACAAGAGAATTCTTCCATAACTTGCCCATAAGGCCACAATCCTCAATTATCCATATACCAACAATTCATCATAAATAGGTATAGAAAACCATATAAATCAACAATACAATCCAATCTAAACACAATTTCATCAACATTAAATCATAGGCATTAAACCCACTTCATTAGCAAATTCTAGTCTTTCAATGAAAACATGGGTTCTTGAAGAAGTTTCATATAAAAATCATCTTAAAATCATAAATAGAACTTCAATTCACCAATATAATGACTTTGAAAACATTTTACCCATGAACCCATACCTAGAATAGAAAATAGAAGTTTTGTTCTTTGAAGACTTTTGAAACCCTTTTGAATGGACTCCTTGAAGGAAAGATAATCAAAGATCAAGGGTCACCATACCTTTGTTAAGATTCTACAAGAAAATTGATGAAGAAACCACCTTCAATCCAAGCTCTAGCTCCAAGTTCTTGACCTTCTTAAAATGGAGGATTGTAGAGAGAAAAGTATTTGAGAGGAGGTAAGTTCTTTTTAATTCTAATTGGAGTGACTTAAAATGGAAGAATTTGGTCTAGAAGGGTTTTATAATTGCTAGGAAAGGCATATAATAAAAGGGGCTCAACTTAGGAAAAGAAATAAGGACCCACTTAAAAGTTTCCACTAAACCCGTCTAAGCTCGTCCTTGCTGACAGTGCTTCACTATTTTGGGCATAACTTTTTACTCCGAGATCGGAAAAGGGCAAACTCGGTGGCGTTGGAAAGAGGACTCAGATACCTTTGATTGGATAGGTAATGGTCCACCTAATTCATTTTGATCTAAAAGATATGACCATTTAAAGTTGACCCTCACTCCTAACTTAAAACTAAAAACTGTTTTTAGGGGACTGTTTTTAGGGTCTCGGTTCTAAATGATTTCATGACCTAGCTTAAGGTCTTGCTAGCTTATAAAGGTGATTAATCAACTAGCTAATCAACCCCTTAAGCCCTTAAACAACACTCCAAACTTCAACGACAAGACCCTTACAACTTACTAGTTCAAACGACTAGTTTCCGGACGTCACTGTCATTTCTCATCATTTCATCAAGTTCTCAACTCCAAACTCACATGTGAGGCTCTAGTTTCACTAGTTCATTTTTTTTTGGGTCGTTACAATGATATAGCTTTCCCCGAAAAAGTAAACAAATATCCAGTAGTGGATTTTCTATTATCAAGGTCACCTGCCATATCAGCATTTGTATAGCCCTTCAAGATTGGATCTGATGCTCCAAAACACAAACATTCATCTGAATTTCCTCTAAGATACCTGAGTATCCACTTCACAGCTTCTCAATGCTCTTTTCCTAGATTGTCGAGAAATCTGCTGACAACACCAACTGCGTGAGCAATATCAGGTCTAGTGCATACCATTGCATACATTAGACTTCCGTCGACGGAGGAATATGAAACTTTGGTCATGCTCTCTTTTTCCTCTCTAGTTGTAAGACACATCTTCTTGCTCAACTTCAACTGACCAGCAAGAGGTGTACTAACATGCTTAGCATTTTTCATATTGAAGCGCTCTAGTACACGTTCAATGTACTTCTTTTGTGACAAATAAATCTTCCTTTCATCTCTGAGACGAGTAATTCTCATGCCCAAAATTTGCTTAGCATGACCCAAGTCTTTCATAGCAAAAGACTTACGCAACTCTTTCTTCAACTCTTCAATCTTGGAAGTATTCTTGCCCACAATCAACATATCATTCACATACAACAAGAGGATGATAAAATCATTGTCAGAATTTTTTTGTTCAAATACACAATGATCTGAAGAAGTCTTTTTATAGCCTTGCTCACCCATAACAAATTCAAACTTATTGTACCACTGTCTAGGAGCTTGCTTTAAACATAAAGACTCTTTTTGAGTTTGCACACAAAATTTTCTTTACCTTCTACTTTGAAGCCCTCAGGTTGTTCCATATAAATTTCTTCTTCTAGGTCACCGTGAAGGAAAATCGTCTTCACATCTATCTGCTCAATCTCTAAATTAAGACTAGCAGCCAAACCTAGAACTGTACGAATCGAGGACATTTTTACAACAGGAGAAAATATTTTGTCAAAGTCAATACCCTTTCTTTGACCAAATCCCTTAACAACCAATCTAGCTTTGTACCTTGGCTTCAAGTTGTGTTCTTCAACTTTAACTTTGAACACCCACTTGTTCTTCAAAGCTTTCATGCCTTTGGGCAATTTTACCAACTCATAAGTGTGGTTCTCATGCAGAGACATCATCTTATCTTGCATGGCTTCAATCCATTGATCCTTGTGCTCATCTTTCATGGCCTCATCATAACATTCAGGTTCTCCCCCATCAGTGAGTAACACATACTCATTGGGTGAATAACGAGAGAAAGGAACCCGCTGTCTTGTGGACCTCCTAAACGGAATATTTGATTCGTCTACAACTTCATGATCAGCAGGAGTATCATCAATAACAATATCATTGTTATTATCAACATCAACATGTTGACTCGATACATGATTATGGGCATCACCATGATCATCAAGCCCAATAACATCATGCATACTTGTGTGAGGAACTTCATCTAGATGAGCTATACTATCAAAACTTGAAGATTCTGGCTTCTCCGCTTTGTCAATATCTTCAATTGTTTAATTCTCCATGAAAATAATATCATGGCTTCTCACGAGTTTCTTCTCAATTGGATCATATAGCTTGTAACCAAATTCATCAAGGCCATATCCAATGAAGATGCACTGCCTTGTCTTGGCATCTAACTTTGACCTCTCATCTTTCGGCACATGTACAAAAGTTTTGCAACCAAATACTCTCAAATGGTCATAGGAAACATCATTTCCATACCAAACACTATTTGGTACATCACTTTGCAAAGCAACAACAAGAGATAGATTAATAACATGTCCGGCGGTCAATAAAGCCTCACCCCAAAATGAGTTCGGCAACTTTGCTTCAGAAAACAAACATCTAACTCTTTCCATCAAGGTCCTGTTCATCCTCTCAGCCAAACCATGAAGCTGAGGAGTCTTGGGATGAGTCTTCTGGTGTCTAATACCTTGATGCTTGCAGTATTCGTCAAATGGTCCACAATATTCACCACCATTATCAGTACGAATACATTTTAGTTTCTTTCCAGTTTCTCTTTCAACTGAAGCCTGAAACTGCTTGAAGACACCTAACACTTGGTCTTTAGTCTTCAAGACATAGACCCAAAGTTTTCTCGAGCAGTCGTCAATAAAAGTGATAAAGTAGAGTGCACCACCCAATGCCTTTGTCTTCATTGGACCGCATAAATCAGAGTGCACCAATTCAAGCAACTCTATCTTTCTTGAAAGAGGGTAAGACTTAAAAGAAACTCTATTTTGTTTACCAGCCAAGCAGTGCTCACATTTTTCTAATTTAGCACTTTTGAAATTTGACAATAATTTCTTCTTGGCTAGAACATTAAGTCCTTTTTCGCTGATGTGGCTAAGCCTCTTGTACCATAATGTTGAAGAGTCATTGCTCTCAACCACATTTATCATATCAACACAAGCAGAAGTCGTAGTCCAGTATAGACCACGACGTTTGTTACCACGAACCACAACCAAGGAACTCTTAATGAGTTTCCATTTTCCATCACCGTTGGTACTAACATATCGTTTATCATCCAAAACACAAACAAAAATCAGGTGCAGACGAACATTAGGAGCATGTTTCATATTGATCAAAACTAGTTTAGTTCCAAGACTACTTTTCAAACAAATTGTACCAATACCAACCACCTTAGAAACAGTCTCATTACCCATACCCAAAGTTCCAAAATCACCAGGAGTATAGGAAGAGAAAAAATCCTTCCTTGATGTCACGTGAAATGCGGCACCAGTGTCTACAACCCAGCTTGACTCATCACAAGCAATATTTATCATATCCGCATCAAGGACGGTAACAAGATCTTCGGTGGTGACGGTGGCTAGGCAATTTTCATTGCCATCTTCTTTAGTTTCCTCTTTGTTTTTGTTCTCCCTCTTTAACTTCCTGCAGAACTTCTTTGTGTGCCCTTTCATGCCACAATGATAGCACTCAATATCCTTAAGTTTGCCTCTGGATTTGCTCTTATTTTGTTCTCTATTCTGAGAACCACAAATTATGTTTCTCCCCCTGGAGCTAGTTATCAGGACATCCGACGAAGAAGAACCTTGAGAGTTTCTTCTCATCTCTTCGTTCAAGATACTATTCGTAGCAGAATCTATTAAGATCACACCATACGGAGCAGAATTTGACAATGAAGTTCTAAATGTTTCCTAAGAGTCTGGTAGGGAACCAAGTAGAAGCAAGCCTTGAATTTCTTCATCAAATTTAATGCCCATAGCAGATAACTGGTTCATGATCCCTTGAAAATTATTCAGATGGTCTGTCATCGGAGAACCACCATGATACTTTAAACTCAACATCTGCTTTATTAAGAACATTTTTTTGGTGCCAGTTTTCCGAGCATACAAACTCTCAAGATGCTCCCATAGGGTTCGAGCATGTGTCTCCCCAGAAATATGGTTCAACACATTATCGTCAACCCAATGCCTAATGAATCCACAAATCTGTCTAAGCAACAGATTCCACTCTTCATCTGTTTTATTATCAGGCTTTACAGTGGTAAAGACTGGTTGATAAAAATTTTTGACATAAAACAGATCTTCCATTTTCCCCTTCCAAATGACATAATTAACACCATTCAAAGTAATCATTCTACTTGTGTTGGCTTTCATTGTTTATCCCCAAAAAATATAGTTATTGCAAACCAAAGTAAATCTTTTCTAATGTGAAAGTTCAGACTGTGCTACAACCACAGAGTATACTCAGATAAAACCTTGGCTCTGATACCAGTTTGTTGGAAAAATGCGGACTAACACAAAAATATATATGGTCAAATGATAGAAATAAAATGGGAAAATAATGACACCAAGAATTTTACATGAAAACCCTTTTAAATATGGGAAAAACCACAGGCCAAGAGGAGCAACTGAAATCAATATAGTAAGGAATTTTACACCGTATAGTCACGAATGCAATGCTCAAAGTGACTACTACACACTCAAAAAGAATAACACTCTTTTGATTTTCCACCTTACTAAAAATATTGCTCACACTCTATTTTTCTTCACAGACTATTTTCTTTTTAGTCTATGGAAACCTCACAACTCTCTATATTTTTCTTTCTTTGTGAATTAGTGTCTTACAAATGAGCTAATAAACTCTTTTTATAGAAGAAATTTGCAACTGCAAATTTCAACACCATACATAGTATGTCAAAGTTGTGCCACCGAAAGTTCGTAAATGTTGTGTATTTCAACATTTGCTGCTATTGCAATTTTCCAACCATTGACAATTGCATGCAACAATTGTTGAAGTCAATGATAGAATAGTAGGGTTGGACCCCACACAGCCGAGGCAATTGTTAGTAAGGATTGTTTTGCAACAAGCTCTGGCGGCAAGTTTGGAAAAGTTATCCAAACAAAAGCTCTTGATGTCTCTTCTTTCGGATTGAAGCCAATTGTCCATGGAAATACTCTAAATTGCTTTTGTAAACCATTGTACAAAAGGTACTGAGCAGTTTAAGCCGCAGCTAATACATAATCATCATATCTATCGAATCTCACTAAAATATGTTGATGCGCAAGCCATCCGACAAGGCAGCGACCTTGAGTTCCTAGTTGTGTAGGCAACAACTTTCGTACCTCTTGCATATTAATTGGATCATGTGAAAACTTGAAAACTAGAGCTTGATGTAGACCTTTTTCCATAGTGTATTGATTTATCTCTTCCATTGTGAATGTAATTGTAGGTTCTCCATGAATGATATCTATAGATTTCAGCTTTGCTTTTTTCAAGTTTTGTCCAGTTTGGATTGATTTTAGACGTGCGACATAAGTTGCTTCTGGATTAGAACTAGTGTTTGGTTTTCCCACAACCATAGGTTGGGGAGAGGATGTGGCTACCATGGATTTTCTTTGATTTAATTTTAATTTTATTTTCTTCCTTTTTGTTCTTTTTCTTAATTCCAAAATATAATATATTCAATCAAATCCAAATAGAAAAAAGACAATTAGTATTGTTACTGGTCTTGTTTGAACTTGAAAAAGAATTGGAGGCATTGAGTAGTTTCAAAAGTGATTACTGAAATTTAAAAATTGGGAAAGAATTTGAAACCTACTATTGTTGAACTTGGAAAAACAAAAAAATGGATTTGTCAAAATTTTTGGTTATTGATCTAATTAATTTTTGCGGTTTGATAATGATATTGTAGTTGAAATTTCAGACCCAAAAATGAAAAACATTGCAATATATTAAGTTCTTGAAAATGAGTTTTGGGACTGACACGTGGTCATTTTTGTATTGATTAGAGCTTTTTTTAAGCTTTTCACATGTTTGAGGTAAGTATTTTCACGTCATAGCTCTATGTTATGACCCACCACATTGTCATTAAAATAAGACATGAATATAAAGGCGAGGGGGGGTAGGGGGGGAGAAACTAGAGTTGTGTAGAGGTTTGTGGAAGACTCTAGAACTCCCTAGATATTTCCTTGGAAGGCTTACATTGGAAGAAGAATAGTCTTTAGTGGAATATTCTAGAGAAGTATGGAGATTTGCTAGGGAAGGTTATAGAATCACATGATAAGTCCTCGGAATAATCTAGAGTTGTAGAGAATTCTAGAATAAGGACTAAGTTGTAAATATGTAGGGACTTGAGTAGTAATTATTATTTATACTTTAGCCCCTAGGATTGCAGTATAAATAGAGGGGCTCTCATTTGTAAATCATCCAAGCTTGAAGCAAGCAAGATCACTCAACTTGTAAAGCATTCTCCAAGCAATACAAAACTTTCTTCCAAAAAGTTCTCTAAATCTTTCTAAGTCTTTCTTACATTCTCTTAGCAGACTAACTTCAAAAGGCTTACTTGAGCTTACAAGAGAGTGAAAGAGTCGTGAATAAGTTGTCAGGTGCGACATGAATCAATAGTAAGACTTTAAGCCCGTGACAACATGGTATCAGAGCAAAGATTTGCTTTAAGGGAATGGCTAACGAAGGAGACGTAAACGCCGCTAGCACCACCGACGTTAGGCTGGATGGCAGAAAGAAGAACCGCAAGGGTAAGAAACACCAAAAGAGTAATGAGGAAATACTGCTCAACCCCACACCAAGCGAGGCGCTAACATCTCATCCACATTCAATCACCGAAGCAAGTGATGATGAACTTGGCGAGAAGGTCATTGACGTCACCGCCGGAGAAGAATGGGTCGCAAGGGTTGAAGTGGCGAGGCAGGCCGTGGAGATATTAGGTCGGCGCATGAATGTGGTCGACGACAAGTTCAAGATTTTTGAAGACTTCACCCTTGAGCAGACCAACAATATCTGCCACTACAAAAAAAAAATCATATATTACTGCAAAATTAGTTGTAGCTAAATATGAAATTTTTCATGGCTAAACACTATAGCTACAATATTTTTTTCCGTAGCATTTGTAGCAAGATGTAGCGTGGTTAAAAGTTAGCTACAAACTTTACATGGTCCATGGCTAAGAACTAATATCTATTGCTACAAAATTTTTGAGTTGTAGCTGTACTGATAAAAAGTTTTTGCCACGCAAAATATATATAGCAAATAACTTTATTCTTTTGCCACGAAAAAAATGATTTATAGTTATCTTTTTAGATGCAGCCACAAAGGTATTACATTGTAGCAACATATTTAATTTGGTTCTCATGTAAACAGAATTTTGTAGCTATTTCTCTAGCTTAATTAGTCTCGTGGCAATAGCACTCATAGTTAGTTATGACTAATAAAATTCATGGCTATAACATAAAGTATTTGCCACAAGCATTTTCGTATTATAGCTAAAAATTCATATATTTAGCCATGAAATAGATAGAATTTTAGCTAAAAATGCATTTGCTACAGAATGCCAAAATTTATATACATGCTCTTTTTACATGATATATATATAAATTTTGTTGCATTCAATGTGTAATTTCATTATTATTGGAGATTTTTTTGCAAGCTTTATTAGTTTCAAGAGCTGCATAATGTAGCTATGAATTAATTTTTAAGATTTCAAAACACTTCCAAAATTACATTTAAATACAATTTACAATTTTAAAAATATTTATAATTATATACAAATCTTGTAATACACTATCTTGTTTGAGTATAAAGCGGTATAGTCTTCTCTTATCTCTCCTTTCACAATGTTTAATTGAATCTTAGCTTGATTAACACAGATCTTGTCATTTATATGTTTTAACTCCATTGATATACCTGTCAAAATGATGTATTTTAGCACCAAAAATCATTACCAGCTAATTATAGATGAGAGTGTGTGTATATATAATATTTCAAGAAAAAAAGAAATTTATTTATATAAATCATTAACTAAATTTTTTGACAGATACAAACAAAAAAAATGCAAAAAAAAAAAAAAAACAAATCTATAAACTTTTACTTCTTAAAAGAATCTTCACCTCAGTTGTGACATTTTTTGCGGTCTGCGAATTATGACTCCTCCCAACACTATTCCAACTTTAAAATCTTCACGATCTGCTCACAAATAAGATGTAATATTTTTTAAAAGATCTGAAATAATCTAAACCCAAAATTTTAAGTCAAATAAGTGAAAGATAAATTAAAAAATTGTAAATAAGAATATATGAACATACCTTGAATATAAAAAATGACAAATTTCTTAACTACACTCCTTTACTTACCTTAATATCCATTTATCCCTACTTATTTTAAAATTTTCAAAAATCCCTTATTTACCTATGTATCCCGTGCACAACGCTATGTATCCCGCTATGTGGAATGTATCAAACGCTATGTATCTCATGCACAACGCTATGTATCCCGTGCACAACGCTATGTATCCCGCTATGTGGAATGTATCAAACCTAATGTATCCCGTGCACAACGCTATGTATCCCGCTATGTGAAATGTATCAAACCTAATGTATCCCGTGCACAACGCTATGTATCCCGCAAACATCATTTTTAAGGAATTTTTGGTAAATAGAAAACTAGAGGGGATAGGATGTTATTTAGTACTATAGTTCCTATAATTTATACTATAAAAAAAACCTACAAAAAGAAAAAGTTAACTAGCAAAACATTCTACATTAAAAAAATTCAAATTAAACAAGAAAATGAGATAAAGAAGAGAGAGGGGAGGCAATGGGTAAGGAAAAAGGGATCTGGGTAGGTTTTCTAATTGGGTTTAAAAGTTTTGGGGGGAAATTTTGGTTTTTTTTAATTTTTTACTTCTGGGGGGATATTTTTGGGTTTGGATCTAAATGTGGAAGGATTTTAATCCTTATAATTTATTTTTCATTTAATTCTTAATATAAGAACGTTATATAATTGTGCATGTGGTGGCACGAAAACTAGCTACAAATTTCATTTTCATAATAAAAGTATATGTGTGTGTTCCATGTAATTTTATATAGATCTGTTAGTACGATTATAATTCTACAAAAATGTGTGTGTACTGAATAATAAAATACAACAATTACAAATAAATCTTAAAAAATATGACGAGAACTCCAAATGAGGGGCGTATTTTAATGTTTAAAATTAATTACACTGAAGAAACCAACTGTAAATTTTAAACTTTGGTTACTAGTTAGCAAACTTTTAATAAAGTAAAAAATGACCAATTTGAGCTCAAATAAAAATGCAGTCTTACGATAATCATAAATTCATATAAAATTATATAAAAGAAGTTAAATTGGAGGAATCGCGAAGATTTACCCTTCTTTATGTATTTTAGTTTTGTTATCTGAAATTTAATTGACACTTTTATTTATATACAATATCACGTATTTATTTAGAACTTATAAGCAAGACTCTATTAAATTGAATAGAGTCGAATGACCTCTAATTACTCTAAACTATTAGAAGATATTCTAATAGTTTGACTGAGACATATTGAAGGTTTGCTAAAAATTGATAAAATTAATTAATTGAAGTAAATATAATCACTTATTTATCAGTATAAGTTATATTTAAGATTTGCAAGCTATAAAATCAAATTGAATCGAACAATTAATACTTCAAGTTATATTGTATTGATAAAAATATTATTTTGATGAAACAAGTTTAAATCAAACAACAATTTTAAAAGCACTTGATCAAGATGTAGTTTCAATGAGACTTGAAATTATGTTTGAATTTGATATAATTAATTAATCCAAATTAACAAGATATAGTCACTTATTTATTGAAATTATATTTGAGTATAAGTAAGGTTTTAAAATTGAATCGGATCAAACAATTAACCCACCTAATTACACTAGATTAGTATTGCTATAACCGCATTTCAACTCTTGATAAAAAATAATTATTAACTATGAAATTTAACAAAATATTAATTTTGTGGTTATATTATTTTGTTATGACAAATAATTATAGCTATGAAGACCATTATTACCACAACTTTTTTTAGTACTCGGGCAAAGTTATTTATGTAATTATAATAGTTTATTTTAAATAACTCTTTTATGGCTAAAAGATTACTATTGATATATCATGTTTCAATACGTGGCAAAAATTAATATATAACTATGAAATTTTACTGTAGCAAAAAGTCTATGACTATATCATTTAACTATTGCCACACTTATTTTTTTGTAACTTGAGGCAAAATGATTTATTTAATTAGAATATTTTGTTTCAAATAATTTATTATGGCTAAAGTGCTACAATTACCACAATAAGTTTCAACTCGTAGCAGAAAACTATTAATTAGCTACGAACTTTTATCATAGTAGAAAAGGCGTAGCTATATATGATTTCACTATTGCCACAAGTTTTTATATTTTGAAGCAAAAATATTTATTTAGCTACAATATTTTGTTTCAAAAATTTATTGTGGCTAAAGTGCTACTATTACTACAATAAGTTTCAACTCATAGCAAAAGGCTACCATTCGCTTCGAAGTTATATTATAGCAGAAAAGACGTGACTATATCATATAACTATTGTCACAATTTTTTATAAGGGAAAATTGTATATAATAGCAAACTATTAATTCAAATTAAATGCTATAAATATACTTTGATTTAATTGTACCATATAGCAAACTATAGCTATTTTCGCCACTCTCCCTGGTGGAATCTCGCTTGCCACTCTCGTTTGGTGGCAGTCTCGCTCGCCTCTCTCGCTTTTATACAAACACAAATGTATAAAATATGTTTGTGTTTGTATAAAGCGAGAGAAAATTGTATATACATATATTTCCATTTCCCTCTCTCCTCTCTCCCAGATCTCGCTCGCCACTCTCCCAAATCTCGCTCGCCTCTCTCGCTTATACAAACAGAAACGAAATATATAAATTGCTCTTCTGTTTGTATAAAACGAGAGAAAATTGTATATACACATGCAAATACATATATCTTCGTCCTATAAACTTATAATTATACAATACAAATATTTCCCTGCCCAGTATTCTTTTGTCTTTCTCTCTTTCTCGTTTTATACATGCACAGATTATACAATTGATCTTTTGTATACAACTGCGTTCTTTTGTATATGTATAGCGAATTATACAACTGCCTTCTTTGTATATGTATAGCGAATTATACAACTATTTTTTTTTGTATAAGTATAGCGAATTATACATATATATGTTTGCTATGGAGCACAATTATGCAAACTTTGCTATATCATACAGATATGAATTTTGTGTTTGCTATATGTGAAAGTTGCTCTTTTTATAATTTGAAGCAAAAATATTTATTTAGCTACAATATTTTGTTTCAAAAAGTTTATTGTGGCTAAAAGGTTACTATTGCTACAATAACTTTTATGTCGTGACAAAAACTTATGATCAGCTACAAAGTTTTATTGTAGCAACAAAGTTATAGCTATTTAGCCAATTATTGCCTCGAGTATTAATAATCGTAGCAAAATGAAGAATTGGCTTTGTCAATTAGATTTTCGAGGCTAAGAAAATTTATTGATTAGTAGATAGCTACGGAAGTCAAATTTTTGTGGCTATTATGAGGTAATTGCTACGAATTTTATATTCATAGCTTAAATTTCGTAGCTATAGATACATTTTGTTATAGTGCACAGGGAGTTGGAGGGACACCAGCGGGCTGAGTTCGAGATGAAGGAGGCCATCACTTCCTTGGAGTGTCGGCTTATGGAGGCGCTAAGCACAATTGAGACCATGAAGGCCGAGATGAAAGCACTCAAGGAAGGCCTGGAAGTTGGAGGATCTGCGTCATCCGACCGAGATAGGGCCAGGGTCGAGGCTCCCAAGCCACCCATATTCAAAGGCGTCATCCATGACGCCCAAGAGGTGGAGAATTTCTTATGGCGGTTGGAGAATTACTTCAAGTGTAGTCGGGTGAGAAGCGATGAGAACAAGATCAACACTATCGTGTTGTATCTTTCAGAGATGGCCATGCTATGGTGGAGACGCAAGGAGTCCGAGATAGGGAAGGGGACGTGCAACATCAATACTTGGGAGCAGTTCCGAGAAGAGTTCAAGAAAGCCTTCTTCCCTAACAATGTCATCTATGAGGTCAAACGCAAGTTTAAGGAATTGAAACAAACGGGTAGCATTCGGGTGTATGTGAAGGAGTTCACCACTCTCACGCTTCAGATCCCCAACCTCACAGATGAAGATATGTTGTTCCACTTCATGGATGGGCTGCAAAATTAGGCCAGGACGGAGTTGGAGCGCCAATATGTAAGAACCATCGATGAAGCCATCACGCAGGTCAAAGCTTTGACAGACTTTAGGCATGAAATGCCCGATAGAGCCAGAGGAGAGGAGATAAGAGGTAGTCATGACCATGGTAGAGGGGATCATGGAAAATTTGAGGAGCAGCGGCAACATCCCAAGAATCATGATACGTATAAGTCTGATGGCAAGAAGTTTGGACGTCAAAGCGATGTTGAGAGGAAGACAAAACATACAAAGAGAAACAATTGCTACATATGCGATGGACGGCATGGCTATGCGAGGTGCCCTGAACTGAAGAGCCTTGGTCCTATCCTGCGAGAGTAGAAGAAGAAGGATGCACATGAGCAAGGACAAGGCGTAGAGACGACGCAGTTAGGCTTGATAGGACTATGCGGAGCCATCACGAAGCAGCCAGAAAAGTCAAGAGAATACGACGCGCAGTATGTCGACATCACGATCAATGGAAAACTTATTCGTGCTATGGTCGACACGGGTGTAGAGGCCAATATCATGACCAAGATGGCATCGACAAGGTTGGGGCTGAGTTACAGTCCAAGTAGCGCCCAACTCAGGATGGTCAATGCACCACCGACTCCCATGTGTGGAGTCGCGTATAAATTAAGCATCACGCTAGGTGAGTGGCAAGGTAAAACCAACTTCACTATCGCTCCTTTAGTTCTCTTTGACATAATTTTTGGGCAAGAATTCTTCCAGCAGTGCAGCGCGGTGATTGATCCTTACCTCCAACAACTCTTGGTCATGGAGCAAGGAGGATCCTGTATAGTGCCCCTGGTTAAGGTACCAATGATGTAAGGGCGAGTTCGCGTAACGGCCATGCAACTCGAGAAAAATCCTAAAAATAAAGAGTCGACGTTTAGAACCACCATTGTAAGTTCGAAAGAAGACAATGGGGGCTAAAGGGTCCTTACCACCGTGCACGAAGAAGGTTCTAGAAAGGAACAAGGTTGTGATGCTAGAGGAGCCGCTAAGGCACTTGCCTCCTAGGAAGGAGGTAGATCATAAGACCAAGCTAGAAGAGATAAGGAAGCAGCTGAAGGAGTTGCACAAAGGCATTGATCGTGTCAATAGACTACTGGTCGCGCATACGAAAAGACAAGACTCGGTTGTCCATGCAGCAGTTATGCGACGCAGTCACCACATTTCCATTAAATTAAGATATGAATATAAAGGGGGAGAGGGGACTAGAGTTGTGTAGAGGTTTACGGAAGACTCTAGAACTCCCTAGATATTTCCCTGTAAAGCTTACATTGGAAGAAGAATAGTCTTTAGTGGAATATTCTAGAGAAGTATGGAGATTTCCTAGGGAAGGTTATAGAATCACATGGAAAGTCCTTGGAATATTCTAGAGTTGCAGAGAATTCTAGATAAGGACTAAGTTGTAAATATGTAGGGACTTGAGTAGTAATTATTATTTACACTTTAGCCCCTAGGATTGCAGTATAAATAGAGGGGCTTTCATTTTTAAATCATCCATGCTTGAAACAAGCAAGATCTCTCAACTAGTAAATCATTCTCCAAGCAATACAAAGCCTTCTTCCAAATAACTCTTTAAATATTTCTAAGTCTTTCTTACATTCTCTTAGCGGTCTAACTTCAAAAGGCTTACTTGAGATTACAAAAGCGTAAAAGAGTCGTGAGTAAGTTGTTAGGTACCGCACGGATCAATAGTAAGATTCTAAGCCTGTGACATCTATGTCACTATATAAGGTGCAAAACCTTAAAAAATAAAAAAAATAAAAATATATCGTTGAAAATTCAATTAGAGGATACTTATGAGTTATTTCTTTACCCACAAAAATAGTGAAATTTACATTTTTTATCAATCAATTGGTCCACAATCCTATACAAAGTTACAATTGACTTTGTGAATTATTTGAGGTCATTCGGGCTACGCCTGTTGGGCCGGTTTGGTCTAATCCGTAATTTAATAAGTATAACTTACATAAATTTCATAGTGTAAGATCTAAAATCACATCATATCCATACTCTTTTCTATTTTATAAAAATCCCTTAGAGTATCAGTCATCTGGATACATAAGTTTCATCCGGATACATTAATTCTAATACATTATAAAACTTGTCTGTTGATCTTAATATTGAATATTAACGTAAAATTGATTTTCTTTCCCACAAATCATGCAAAATTGATCGATATCAATCCATTCTAATCTGTAACAACTTCACAATCAAAATTCAATTTTTCCTCTTCTCCTTCAATTCAAAATCATGAAAGTTCCACAGGAGGAAATTGCCCTTCTTCGTGTTGTTGCTCAACAAGAAGGGTGACAGGATCACAAGCCTTGGTTGCTGCTAACATTGATAACAAGATCCCTCTGTGAACTAGTAAGTTTCTATTCTCTTTTTTCATCATTCGTTTATTGAAATTTAATTTGATTTCTGAAAAGTTATTTTATTTCTTTTTCAGAAAAAATTGAAGAATCTGAGAAGAAAACAATGGCGAAATCAAGAAACAAAATTGGGAAACAATCAACATTGATTACTATAACGGATGATTCCCCTATTGTTGGACTTGCTATAGGGAATTTAAAGACCCCATCTTCAGAAATGTCCAAGAAAAGGATTACCGGTCAAGGCAAATACTTGGTTACTCCTGGATCTGGCGAGAATTTATTGAGGGTACAAGTTCAAACTTTGTTTCAAAAGGTTGAAGAAGAAGTTTTGTTTTGTCATTTTGATGTGAATATGTAAGCCATGATACATTAGTGGTAGAGGACGCGAGTGTATTGTAATTTTGAATCTATGGATTATGATGTGGTCATTATTTTGTATCTGGATGTGATTTATATAAAAATGTATCATCATAATATTTTGTATAAGATACATGTAATAAATATATTAACAATTGCGATGTATCAAATACATTTTGAATACCGAGTGTTTGTATCATAAATTTGTATAAATGAATCAAACTATTATTGTGTATATTGTACATATAAATAGTGTAACAATTAAGATATGTAAATTACTTTTTTTCATCAAGAAAAAATGTGGATGATACATTAATGTATCATATATCTATTGTTGGATCTGATACACAGTGCTTTAGTTATAGAACATTATGATTTATGTATCGAGATTATTATTGGGTAATATGTACTTATATATCGCATTCTAAGTTGGATAAGACTGAGCAAATATTAAAGAATGCAGATACATAACACATAACTGATTTGTTATTGTCTATATGACCTTTTAAATTTGAATAAGATTGATGATACATGAAAGAACTTGATACATGTAAATGATACATTAGTTTAGTGTTTATGTATCCGTGGAGGCCTGAAAACAAGACATACTGAAAAAAAGGTCTTCTGTCTACGCGCTTTTGAGAATACAATAGACGAGACGACTGTGATTGACAAAGTAGGGGGAGGTGAGTCTTGTCTCCTTTTACTTTGTCGTACTCGGAGGTCCCGAGAGTACATGCCAGACGAAGCGACGATGGCTCCACCTCCGAAAGAAACAGAGGACTTCATTCAATGACCTCATAATCGCCCTTTGAACAATCAAAATAAGGTAAAGCTTGAAGATAAATTTCACATCCCGGATCTGATGAAATAGGATGAATTGAGACAGTATAACAACATTTATATTGAAGCGGGAAGCCAAGAAATGGAGAACATGTGAAAGTTGTCCGTTTGGACCGTATCAGGAATTGAGCTGCTAGAGATGGCTTTGTTGCTTTTGAAGCACTTGCTTGGCCTTGCCTTAAGAAGATATCACCACAGTTGTTATTTTGCCCAACTTCAAGCGCATAATTAGGCCATGAAAATCGGCGAGTTCGGACAGAGATTAATGAGAATAAAAAATGGAAGAGATTTGTGGAGTGAAATCAAGAAGTGATAAAAATGGGTTAGGTGAGGGAGAGTTATGTATCCGGAATTTTTGCTGTTGCACTCAAAATAAGGGATTTTGAATTTTTTTAGAAATAGTAGAGAATAATGGAAATTATGGGGGAAAAATGATGTGTATATAAGTAATTTTCCCTTTTAACAAATGGTTATTGGGCCTAGATCCCAAATAAAAGTCTCTAATAGCCCATTGATTCTTACGAAGTTAGCTTGGTTCACAACACTGTCATTAGTATGTGTCAATAATAACCAGCCATTATTTGACTACTAGTTGGTGGCTTGGTGCTATTGCATCTTACTATTCTCTTATTTTCCATCACTATTAAAGATAAACGTTTACAATTGATAAATTTCGTAACTAATATTTAGCAATGAATTAATAAAAGTTTTTTTATAAAATTTGACTAGCTACAAACGACTTAGTGTCCTTTGGAAGCTGGTTTAGATCTGAGTTATGCATCTATTAAATTTTTCCACTATCTTATATTAGTTAACCATTATACTAAAAGTAGATGTCTCATATTAGTTGTCCACCTTACTAAATCATGCAAACATTAATTCATTTTTTCTATATTATATTTGCAATTAATTCTTTTTAAAAGTGTTCACATTTGTCTGTTAAATTTCTAAGAAGTTTTTTAAGGAGTGAATTAGTAAAAATTATCTTCTTATTTATGATTTCTTAAGCACTATGCAAAATGAAAAGTTAAACAAATATGAGACAGAGGGATAGTAGCTGATTAGGAGATAACTTATTTATGTATAAAATTAATATAGTATTTGGCTTGCAATTTAAACTCTGGATAGCTAATAGGTATATAAGTTATGATGGAATTTATATATTATTTTATGCAGAATAGAAGATGGACTAACTAATACTTGAATAACTAATCATACATAAATACACTCATAATTAATTCCTACACAATTATAGTATTTGCATAACTCCAACCAACTATTAAACGACCCCAATAGAGGTGAAATCCACAAGAAGTTCCAATTGTTCTTGTTGTGCATTATTTTGAAGTGTTAGATATTGACCGGAAATTGGGGAAGATGAAATGTCATGTGGACTGTGGAGTGGCCGATGGCATTTGTAAACAAATCACACACTTCGAGAGATACCAAAGGCCAACATATATTTATATCCAAACACTAGTATCTTGGATCCATTAAAACTCGAGTAATGCTAAATGGCCAGAAAATTTGGCCATAATTTGGCGAGAAAATTAAAAAATCTATAACATTTTTTTTATTTTAAAATAAACTGATCTTTTTTCCATTTTTAATTAAAAGATATTAAATTTGAAAGGGTAAAAATGTTCAAAAAGATAAAATAACATAGATAAAATACCATTGTGGCCAAATTCTGGCCCAAAGGATTTTTCCAATGCGAAAATTTGGCCAGAAATTTAGAAAAATTATAATATTTTTTTATTTTAAAATAAATTGATTTATTTTCCATATTTTAGTTAAAATGTATTAAAGTTAAAAAAGTAAAAACATTTTAAAAAGTAAAATAACATAGGTAAAATACCATTCTGATCAAATTCTGGCCAAAATAATTTTTCCATATATATATATATATATATATATATATATATATATATATCAATGGTCCCATTAAGTAAGAGAGATTTTAGATTGTAGTGAAGTACTAATAGTAAAGAGGCTAGTGATGTTAGTGCAAGTAACCAACAAGATTCGTAATAGAGTGGTAAATATCTTCTTTATTTTTAGTTAAGAGGTCTCGAGTTTGAGCCTTCTTGGATACAGAATTAACTTTGTTAGGAAGTGTTTTACCCCTCAATGTGAGATTTTCTGACGTAAACTCAAATTTAGTCGATCTCTAATATAGACACCGAACACCAGTTAAAAAAAATAATATTAGTGCAAGAGTATGTACAATGATTGATGGACTCAAATTGAAAGATTTTTTAATCTTTTGTGGAAGAAAGGAGCCGTGGGGGGGGGGGGGGGGGCGGGGTTAGTGGTACTATTGTAGGGTTGTAATGCTTTTGTATGAATGCTATAATTATTATGGTAAGGTTGTATTTATACACATCAACATCACTTTATAACACGTTTAAGTTTTTAATTATTTATTGAGATTTGTGTGTATAGTTAGACTAGTAAAGAAAGTCCGGGCGCTGTCCGGGCCCAACATTAATAAAGTTATATTGTTACTCTCTCCGTCCCATATTAGTTGAGAATCTTACTAAAAATATTTTTTTCATATTATTTGAGCACTTATTAAATTAGGATAGAATTAATTAATTCTTTTCCATTTTACCCCTACAATTAATATGACCATTCCTATATTGTATGTGTATTTTTTGTAACTCATTTCAATGTGCATTGATATAAACAAATGGCAAAATGGTGAAGTCTTCCAATGTATTAATGATTTCTTAATCACCGTGTAAAAGTTGGAAGTGCCCATCTAATATGAGACGGAGGGATTATAGTTTATGTATTGTTATAAAATTAGTAAAGATTGTTATAATATATTTTGCTCATAAGTGAGCTAATATAGAAAATTATTTGTCATTTGTCTTTTTAATTTCAATTTTAAATAACAAATAAATGTAGCGATAAGATTGAGAGTAGAAATGAAGCATATCTTTGTAAATTTAAGTAAAAATAAACAGAGTAGAAGTAACATTAGGGTTATCGATAGGACGATTCATTCGGTTATTTTTTTAAAAATTATATCATTCAATTTTTGGGCTATTTTATAATGTATAACCAAAATTAAAATTTTAAAAGCATCCCAATCCTAATTTATGTGACACAAGCAGTACAAAAATTAGTCTTTTTTTTGTTGTCTTGTAGATATTTTAAGTTATTATTTATTGTAAATTATAGTATTTTTTATTAAAGTTTTTAATAACATATGTTACTTTTTATGTTTGAGAGTTAAACCAACTTTTTTTGATATGTCTTTTAATTTTATACTCCGTATGTGTTTTGTCCTTTTCCATTTTCAAAAACTAATACTCTCTCCGTCCCATATTAGATGAGAATCTTACTAAAAATATTTTTTTCATATTATTTGAGCGCTTATTAAATTAGGATAGAATTAATTAATTCTTTTCCATTTTATCCCTACAATTAATATGACCATTCCTATATTGTATGTGTATTTTTTGTAACTCATTTCAATGTGCATTGATATAAACAAAGGGCAAACTGGCGAAGTCTTCCAATGTATTAATGATTTCTTAATCAACGTGTAAAGTTGGAAGAGCCCATCTAATATGCGATGGAGGGAGTATAGTTTATGTATTGTTATAAAATTAGTAAAGATTGTTATAATATATTTTGCTCATAAGTGAGCTAATATAGAAACTTATTTGTCATTTGTCTTTTTAATTTCAATTTTAAATAACAAATAAATTTAGCGATAAGATTGAGGGTAGAAATGAAGCATATAAATTTAAGTAAAAATAAACAGAGTAGAAGTTACATTAGGGTTATCGATAGGACGATTCATTCGGTTATTTTTAAAAAAATTATATCATTCAATTTTTGGGCTATTTTATAATGTATAACCAAAATTAAAATTTTAAAATCATCCCAATCCTAATTTATGTGACAGAAGCAGTACAAAAATTAGTCTTTTTTTTTTGTCTTGTAGATATTTGAAGTTATTATTTATTGTAAATTATAGTACTTTTTATTAAAGTTTTTAATAACATATGTTACTTTTTATGTTTGAGAGTTAAACCAACTTTTTTTTATATGTGTTTTGTCCTTTTCCATTTTCCAAAAATAATATTCTCTCTATTTTATTTATATGTCATTTCTTTTTATAAATATATTGGTCCCTCTTCTTATTGGAACACATGTTGAGTTATTGTGGTTGGTTATTCCCTCTTCTTATATAGTAAAAATATAACATAGAGTACTTATCTATGTTATAGACAGTTGAAAGCATACATAGAAGCCTTTCTAAAATTTGAGTAAAAATATCTATTGAAAACACTTTATCTTATATTCAAGTGTTCAATTAAAATAGATCATAATTCAAAGAGCAACTTTCACATATAGCAAACACAAAATTCATATTTGTATGTTATAGCAAACTTTGCATAATTGCGTTCCATAGCAAACATAAATATGTATATTTCGCTATACATATACAAAAGAAAGTAGTTGTATAATCTGTTTTGGTATACATATACAAAAAGATCAATTGTATAAAGTGAGAGAGACGAGTGAGCGAGCGAGATCTGGGAGAGTGGCGAGTGAGATCTGGGAGAGGGGAGAGAGGAGAACGAAAATATATGTATATATACAATTTTCACGCATTTTATACATTTGCGTTTTTGTATAAAGTGAGAGAGGGAAGTGAGAGAGAGAGATCTGGGAGAGTGGCGAGCGAGATCTAGGAGAGGGGAAAGAGAGGAACGAAAATATATGTATATAAACAATTTTCTCTCGCTTTATACAAACACAACCGCATTTTATACAATTTGCGGTTTTTGTATAAAGTGAGAGAGACGAGTGAGAGAGCGAGATCTGGGAGAGTGGCGAGCGAGATCTGGGAGATGGGAGAGAGGGGAACGAAAATATATGTATATATACAATTTTCTCTCGCTTTATACAAACACAAACGCACTTTATACACTTGCGTTTGTATAAAAAACGAGAGAGGCGAGGGAGAGAACGAGAGTGGCGAGCGAGATTCACCAGGAGAGAGGTTAAATAGCAATAGTTTTCTATGGGGTACAATTAAATCAAACTATATTTATAGCATTTAATTTGAATTAATAGTTTGCTATTATATACAATTTTCCCTAATTCAAATGTGTAAATGAAATTTAGTAATACGTTTAAGAAATATGCATTGTTTAACTTTGCTAAGTGCTAACCAAAATGTTAATGGATTAGAAGAATGATTAAGAAAAAAATATCTAAACTTAAAAATGTCTCTTTGCTACAAGTTGAGCACTCGTCTTTCATAACTTTCACCAACTTGCTATTCGATTGATTATGTTCTAATGGTCCCAATTAATGCACTAACACAAACTTTTTCTTGTCATTTAATGATGTTGTGCAATCATATTTTCTTTAACATATGACCCCCACCAACCATAAATCTCCGTGAATGACAAACTATATTAAAAGGCATAATATTATTATATGATTTGATAAATTGACCTACATATTTTATAACTAAAAAAAGTCATAAAAATAATAGAGAGAAAATCTCACCATAAACAAAACTATTTTTACGACTACTTTGTAGATGCTATGGTATTGTTTTTTTCTGAGAAGATGAATCTTCAATTTATAGAGCTCCAAACATTTCTCAAAGAAAAGAATAACCAAATATGGAAGAGAATTATATTTTTCTTTCAGGAAAAATAAAAGTAATTATGGTAATATTTTGATTTTCCTTCCAGTGAAAAGTAAAACTCGATTTGATAAAAAAATCAGGACATAACCTTAACAAAAATTAGTGGTCTTAAAAAAAATTTTAATAAGAGATCTCAAGTATATACAAAGTTGTTTTTAATCTCAAAAGCTTGTTCTTAATAAACATCAATACATATAAAAATAAAAAAAAGGCACAAGAATTCTTGAGAAATATCATATACTCCAAAAAATTGTTAATATAAAGAAAAACTCTCGTAAAGATTATGAAAACTTACCAGTTCAAGAGGGAAAGAATTGTATTTGATTGAGAAAAGAGAGGGAGAGGGTCCGGAGAGAGAGAGAGAGAGAAGTTGCGTAACATTTTTTGTTTTTTTTTTAAATAGAGGGTATTAAATAAGTCTAAATGTTGTTAAGATTCTTCTATGAATCTAATTTGTTCAAATGTTTTCACATCCATTAACATGATTTTAAAAAAAAAAAAAATTGACTTCACGGCAGAATCTGAATTTTCAAAGTTAGTGTTGATTACTAACATATTAAAACACACTAACGACTAAAGTAAAGGAAAAAAAATAATGATAATTTATAATTATGAGCATTATGATATTTACAAATTTTAATACAAGGCAATAAAAATCAATAGGTCGTGAATGAAATTTTTACTTGTAACAATAACATAAAGGATCTCCATATTTAACAATACAATGTCAAATATTTAGGAGGTGGGGTGGGGTGGAGTGGGGGGATTATTTGAGCTATTAGATACCAAAAAATAAAATGTGGGCTATTTTTTTGTCAAATTTTAGATACTGAAAAATAATAAAATGTGGTTGTTTTTTATGTCAAATTTTAGGTCACCTAATGATGGCAAAGTTCCTTATTTTCCCTGCCATGATTTTATTTTCCTTTCTATCTTTTGTGATGCATATATTTTCCCTTCGCTATATATTTCAGGACTCTTTAATTATTAATTCTTCTAATACTTTTTATCATATATTTTCTTCTTATCATATATTTTATGACTCCTTAAATTTGAAAATAGAATTTTCTTTTATCATATATTTTAGAACTTCTATAATTTTAAATATTATAAAGATAATTTAATAATAATTCGAGGAAAATAGTAAATGACTATTTTATTTATTGTAAAGTCTTTTAATGAAGAACAAAAAATTCAATTAACATTTCTAAAGACCTTTATACTTTTAATATAATATAGATAATTGTTGTTTGTTTGACATATGGAATAATATAAATATTACTGTATTAGAGATCACCTAAAAATACCAAATTACAATTGAGGTACAAGCAGTCGTGAAGCCAGAAATTTTATGAAGGGTGTCCAAAAATTACATTAACTAAAAAAAATGATGAATGGGTGTATTGAAAATTTTAAAATCAAACTACGTAATATTAATAATTAAATTTCTTTTATGAACAAATGTACAAAAAAAATTTAAGTTGAGCTACATAATACTTAGTTTTAATGTGTATATTTAGTTTAATATAACGTGATCGAACAAAAGAAAAAAAGAGAGAAAAAAAAGGAGAAAATTCAACTTAGAATGACATCATTTTTATGCTTTAAGCGACGACGACAGTAACAACGAGACATGTAAAATGAAGAGTACAATCAAAAAAGTTTAAAAAAAGATCTCTATATGGTGCCTTTTTTGCTTTTAGTTGTGTTTATATAAAATTTCAGGGTTGTTTATTAACATAAATTAAATTTTAAAAAAATAAGTTTTATCAAAGTCAAATCAGTTAAAATTCTGATTGGCTTCTAAATTTTTAATTTTTTTCTTAAATTTTTAAGTTGTACTATCCAATTAAGGATTATTTTATCAAATAATATTAATTTTAAATTATTTCGAATAATAGATTTATTAATTATTATTTAGATTTAGAAATTAACTAAAAAAAACTCTTTTTAAAATATTAAAAATGGCATAAATGACAAATGTTGTTGGTGAGGATCAAACTTGAGCTCCCCCGCACGCTCCTTTTTCAGCCCTAAGAACCACGGGGATACACATGCTTGATGAACTCAGGATATCCAAAATATATTAAGTAGTCATTCAGGGTTCTATTTTACTTATATATACGATACAATTTTTCGATGAAAAATGTCTGGTTGGACACCATGACACCACTGTAGCTCCGCCTCTAGGTACAAGTTGCCATAGAAATGGGAAAAATGGAATTCTTCCACATTGGTGGTTGATATTATTAGACACAGACTAAATTATTTTTATTTAAGATTTAGACATTTGAATATGAATACATATTTGAATTATTAAGATATTGTTTGTAGATCTGAATACTAAATAATTAAGATGATTTGTTTTTCAACATCGAAATGTACATAATCTATTTATGTGTACATAAAAAATAAACAATTCATATAAAAATTAATTAAATATTAAAAACTAAAAAATAATTAATAAAATAAAATCATTACTTGTTTAAAAAATGAAACACTTATACTTGCTAGTGATGGTGGAGATAGTTTGTAGTGGTGGTGGTGGTGATAATAGTTGTTGTTAGTGAGTAGTAATGATGGTGAGTATTAATGATTGTGGTGATCGTTGTAATGGTGGAGGTGGTTGGTGTAGTGGTGACTATCATAATGGTGACGATTGTCAGTGATGTTGGTGGTTGTAATGGTGAAGTTGATTAATGTTAGTAGTTGACAGTGTTGATGTTGATGACTGAAGAATGTGTGGTTGTTGGTGATGTGTTTGTGATAGTTGACGGTGGTGCTAGTTGTGATGATTGGGTGATTGATAATAGAGATTGACCACAGTGTTGGTGATGGCTAATAGTAATGGTGGAGAAGGTGATTGTGGTGGTGGTGGTGATCGAAGAATGTATGGTGATAGTTGACGGCGGTGCTAGTTGTGATGCCGAAGTTTGCTGGTAGTAGGAATTGACTATAGTGGTGATGGAGGTGGCGGAGGCTACAAAGATGGCGGTGGTGGTGATAATGAATATAATCATAATGATGAAGAAGGTAAGTGCGGTAACAACTGACAACAGTAGTTAGCAGCGGTGGTGGTTATGATGACAAAGATGATTGGTGATAGACGACGGAAATGGTGGTGGTGATGGTTGTGATGACATAGATGGCTAGTGATGGTGGTTGATGATTGTTGATAGAGTGATGGTGAATATTATCCACACAAGAATACCGTTTAATGATATTAAAACTATGTTCTAGATCTTAATAATTAAGAAATATTCAAACCCATTAATATCTGGATCATTCAAATCCAGACCTCCATTAAGTGCCAGCAAATAAGGATAATTCATCTCTTAAGTTTTTGTCCACTCTTTTCATCTAATTAAGAATATTCTCATGTATTTGTGTTAGAAAATATTTAAATATATTATTATTAATTACTTGGGCTTCGAGCCAAATAGTAAATTAATTATTTTATTTTATTTCTGTAATAGAATGGGTTGAAAATTATTTACACCCTCAAATTTTACTTTAAAAATTAATTTCCCCCTCAACATTGAGAAATAATCTCTCCCCATTCTATCCTTATATTATCAACCTTCATATTTTTCTTTATATTTCTTTAAAATTATAATAATTTTGATTTTTTAATCCATATAACAAATCTTCTATTAAAAATATTAATTTCATCCAAGTGAATTTTTTTGATTAAGCGTACAAGTTAATGTTGTTCTATAATGAAACAAATGAATAAAATATTATTTATTTATTAATTTTAACGAAATCTATTATATAATAACCTTATAAACATATTTTGATACAAGTAGTAAAGAATAATTAATAAAAACAAAGATATATTTCATAAAAAAATTCTTAAAATAATATCTATTTATATTGCAAATAAATTTTAAAGTAATATTCAAAATATTTCATTAACGACAATCAGAATTTGTTTTTTGTCACGACCCAAAAACGGACATGATAACACTTGTCTATTCCTATCAAGAAAAGTCAGCCTCAACTCAACGAAAATAAAAGAAATACGAAAATATAAAGCAAGAACAAGATAAAACGAAAAACTTTTTCTTTCTATTAAAACCCTGAAAATCTAGTTACCACGTGTACAAGTCACTTATACATAAAGTGCGGAATTAAGAAATAAGTACAAGTCTCAATCTTTGTTTCTCAAATAGAATAAAGCTTAAATAAAAGGAAAAGAGGGTCTGCCGGAATGACAAGCAACTACCTCTCAATAGTTCTTTGACAAGCCTCGGGAAGTAAGAGAAGAAGGGGGATCACAAGGTATCAGGTTCGAAACCTACATAAGTGTAGAAGCAAGGAGTGAGTACCTATAACATGGTATCCAACAAGAAACCTAATAAACAAGGAATCTAGCTAGAAATTGAATACCCCTAACTCTCCAACCGAACCTCCTCAAACTACAACCTGTACAAAAGTCAGCCCAACCTAACTACAATACATGAATCACAAGGCTCAAAACACACAGTCCAATAGTCACAATCCAACAACCAACACGAATCAATTAATCAATCTCAAGTATCAAGTAGATCAATCATACACAATAAGTATGTCAATCACAATTAACAAGCACGTCACACATCAATATCAAATGCATCAAGTCACAATAATCAAACCCTCACCGAAACCATTTCCCATAGGCACAATATCACTAGTTGGAACCATTTTCCATTGGCTCTATATCAATTCTCTACCCGGAATCATTTCTCATTGGCTTTATATCAAATCACTAGCCGGAATCATTTTCCATCATCTTTATATCAATTCATTAGCCGAAAATGACCTTGGCATAATAGCACTCGCCAGCAATGATCTCGACATCGTAAACACTTACTAAAAAAGACCTCAACATCATAACCATCACAAATCTCATCATGGTGTTCAACAATAAATGCACACAATCAATATCACATCACATGAAGAGACAATAACTCATGTAATTCAAGTCCACATTAATGTGATCACGAATTTCATCAATTAGTCAATAAGAGTCACAACAAGGCAATTCATATCATCATGTTCATCACACATCCTTTTCAATTTTTCAACCTTTTTGTATTCATTAAGATTTATCAAGTGGACAATTAACCCTTCATCTCATTCTCATTACTTTCAATATACAAATGACGAGAGAATACACGAATTCTACTAGCATAAAAGTTTTATGAGATCACTGCCATAAATCAATCAATTAATCACTTCAAGAGTTAAGTCTTCCCCTTTTGAATCATTTCCCAAGCCACACAATCTATATATAAGCAAGCATTCACAATAAATTTTCTAAAACAACCAGATCCACGTCAATTTCCTTGAAAAATGGGGCAATCAACTCAAAACCTGATTTCAAAAGAAGGTTTGAATTTGAAATTTAATACGTGAAAACATTACTTAAGGGTTGGGGACTTATTAGTGAAAATCATTTCGAGAAAGGACCCAAAATTAGTTCACAATCTCCATTTTAGTTAAGAACTTGAGTTCTTGAAAAATCTTGCCACTTACCAATCAAAATCCCAAATTTTGATGTTAGAATTCATAAATAATCAAAAGGAAATGAAGTTTTCGAGTTAAGAATCGTTACCCAACTGACTTAACATAAACAATCCTTTAAAAAGTCGCCATCAAGGATTTTCCAAGCTCAAAAATGAAAAATGAGGCTTAAAGCCCAAAATTTACAGACCAAAAACCCTCTCAGATGTCGCTTAAGTGACCATAAGTTCGGTTAAGCAAACCCCAAAAAATCTGGGAGACTCTGCTTAAGCGATATTTGCTAAGGAGAGCCCTAGTACTCTTAAGAGAACCCACCCAAAAGGCTAGTCTTGCTTTTGCGAGCCAACTTTCGCTAAAGCGAAGATCGCAAAAGCAAAGGCCATCTGCAAGAGCAAGGTCTGTAGCACCAGAAGCATTAGCCAACTCTCAAAACACTGAAAGTATCCTCAGGATTTGTTTGAAATTCCGTGCACATAAACCACATATGCAAATTAATTATACTCGAAGTTTCGGACTCAATGGAACCGTCGAAACATGAATTCGAGGTCTCCTTGAACTGACATCCTTGAAAACCACAAGAAACTAATCAACGCCTAAAAGGCTAAAACAAGCTCGGGACCTCTCAAAAATCAACCAAGACCTCACCTAGGCCTAGAATCATCCCCTGAATCCAACAAAACTCTTGGAATTCCGATCCAACCATTCGAACCCCGAATATTGACCGAAGTCAACCCAAATGCTAAATTTCCACAATTTCACAATTTTGTACCTCAAAAAACTCTAAATCTGAAACTGACAACTCTCACTAATTATATTTCATATTTGAGGACTGATGTAATCGACGGAGTTCCGTTCCAACACTCGAAACTCCAAAGGACTCCGAAAACCACTTTTGAGCAACTTAGCCTTTCAAGATCACAACTTACCAAATTCTCAACTTTTAACTCGAAGTTTGAAACCAATTTTCAAAACTCAATCATAAAAGACTCAAGGTCAATATCGGGAGGGGCAAAAAGGTCAATTCACGAAAATTTCCAAAAATGAGCGGTCGTGTCATTACATTTATCTACATAGATAATAGTGAATAAGAGATAAAGATAATTACATAAATGTGCCCTTTTAACTTGGCTTCTGATCACTATCATCTATGCCCTCCAATTTTAGGTGTGCACAAGTAGACATTTAAAGTTATATAAAGTTGGATAAGCAGACACGCGCGTCCTACATGACAATTCACGTTAGATACACTGAAATTGATTTTTATGTCATGTGTAATACATCATGCTATACATGTGTAACACTTGTGTGTCTACTTGTTCAAGTTTATACAAGTTTATATGCTTACTTGTGCACACACATAAGTTGGAGGACTTAAATGTCAGTTAAGGCCAAGTTAAAGAGCATGTTAATTATATTCTACCTAAAAGATACGTTAAACTTAAATATACATGCACATTGCACATAATACATTCATACATGCATGCGTACTAATGTATGTAACATTAAAATAACATTCACAAAAAAATAATATTAAATTATGTAACAGACTTATAAAAGAATTATTCTACTTATAAAATTGATGAGCTTAAATAAAAATCTATAAATGCAAAGGTTAAAAAATAAAATATTATGTATAATATAAAAAGATTATATCAATATAGGATTAAAATGACAAGGATAAACTAGACTTCTCATAGGATAAAGGGAGAAGACTGAATATCTTTTAAAGTTGAGAAAGGAATTTAATTTTTAAACCAAAATTTGAGGGTGTAAATGATTTTCACGCATAACACAATATCAGGTTATGTAATTTAAATTCGAAATAAAAAGACACATTTATTTGTAAAATAAAGTGACTTTTAACAAAAGGCTTGACTTTTCCCCAATATATTAATGTGAGTTTTCCTTGAAGTAATCTTAGAAAAATGGCATAATACATAAATATACCCTTTAACTTGGCTTCAAATTACATTTATTCTCTTTAACTTTGGTGTGCACAAGTAGACACTTAAACTTGTATAAAGTTGAACAAATAGATACGCATGTCCTATATGACATCCTACATGTCATTTTTTGTCCTACGTGGTGTCCTACGTGTATTGTGCAATGTAGGATTCATGTGTTTACTTGTTCAACTTTATACAAGTATAAGTGTCTACTTGTGCATATTCAAAATTGGAGGACATAATCGTAAAATGAGGTCAAGTTAAAAGGCACATTTATGTATTATGCCTAGAAAAATCTGCCAGCACCGTATTAATGGCCCATTGTATCGTAAAGAAGATTGTCAATATTTTTTCTAAATTTCCATTTAGTCTATAGACAATATCTTCTTTAAGAAAAATTGTTCTCACATCTTACGCCTTCTTTGTTTTTGGTTTTGGATTATTAATTTTCTAACACAACCTATGTGATATTTTTTTCTTTTAAAAAACAAAAACAAAACAGAGAGCAACATGATTTTTGCTTAAGACAGAAACAAGAATATTTGTTTTATTACAAGTACCAGACCACAAACAACTATATGTGAATATATAGGTAGGTACCAAATGAATTAATTAACAACAATAACAAATGTTAATGAACAAAATAATAAATTTTCAGGAATCAACATTGTAAATTGTTTCCTTTGAGATCTTGAATATATCTAATGGACACTTTTCTTATTTTATTATTAATAGGCTTTAAAAATTCATTTTGGAAAGCAACTTAATACATATAACAATTGAGGAATAGACTCTAAACTATTTTTAATAATTTTTTTCTTTGTTGCCTCTTTTTAAAGGTGAAAATTTCAGAGTTTCCCACCAAATCTTTTGGCAATATACTAGGTCTTTAATTTATGATTGGATATTTTGTGCACCTCATTTAATTTAATTTCTTTTGAAGGAGATTGGATTCATTGTCCCACATAAGACATAAAAGTACTGTTTGTTAGATATTGTACATCCTAAAGAGACATAAAAACTAAATTAAAATACAACAAGTTTACTGTATTAAAAAATAAACTAGAAACGGAGGTTTAATTATTTTTAACGTAAAAGGGTCAAAATTGCCCCTGAACTATACGAAATAGACCACTTATACCCTTCGTTACATTTTGGGATAAAAAATGCCCCTGCCATTATCCTAAGAGACCACAAATACCCTCAAGAGTTAACACCCCAAATTTTAGTGATATGACAAGCCACGTGGGACTAATCCTTCCACCTAAGCGTTGCCAACTAGGATTCACTACAAAAGAACTAGACCTTTAGCGACGACAACAGCCGCCACAAAATCCCAAAATATTGCCACTAAAGGTTATGAGTGATTTTTAGTGGCAACTAAGGCTGCAATAACCATTTTCTAGTAAAACCTATTTTTTCAACAAAATAATATGATAATTAATTTTCGGTTGCAACCTAATTTTCTAAAATAAATAACTTGGACTATTAATATTAAAAACATCCAATATTATTAGGAAAATCATCAAAATTACTTCTCGATTCAAATCTCCTACTACATAATGCATCATTGTACATTTTATACATTTACATATGATATAAAAATAAAACATATAGTGTCTTCAAACTCCTCCTTAATCGATGTCATTTTTTATTTTTTAAAAACAATGAAAAAAACACAAAATCATAATTTAATGTTAAAAAACCTTTAGTGACGCTTTTCTGGGCTTTTGTGGCGACTGTTGTCGCCTCTAAAAATCTAGTTCTTTTGTGGTGAATCCTAATTGGCAATGCTTAGGTGGAAGGATTAGGCCCACATGGCTTGCCATGTCACTAAAAAATTGAGGTGTTAACTATTGAGGATATTTGTGGTTTCTTAGGATAATGGCAGGGACATTTTTTATCCCAAAATGTAACGAAGGGTTTAAGTGGTCTATTTTGCATAGTTTAGGGGTAATTTTAACCCTTTTCCGATAAGATAATATCAAACACACAATTCTGTCAAAAATAGAAATATAAAATGACCTGATTGTGTAACTATGTCTAGAAGTAAATGCGAAAAAACTAAGGGGTCGTTTGGTGTGATGTATAAGAGGAACTAATCCCGGGATAACATTTTAGTGGTCTTTAATTCACTGTTTGATTGCAAAGGTAGGGATAACTTATCCCAGGATTAACAATTAATCCTGGGATAAGTTATCCCTCACTGGGGGTGGTATAGTAATCCCAAGATAAGTTATCCTGGGATAAGGTGTGTAAATTAACAAAATTACCCCCCTTAAACTCTCTTTTATACACCACTTTTACATTCATACATATTAACATAATTTTTAACAACATTTATAATAATATTCGCAACCTTAATTATTAGTTGTTAAATGATAAATATATTTTTCTATTAAAAATTTACATTTTATAAATACAATTTTTATTTATGAACATAACTTAAATTTATTTGCATAATTATTATGTTTATTTATATTTTGATTTCTCTTAAAATGTTCACTCCACTACTAAATTACATATTTTTCATTAAATAATTTATTACTCACTTAAAAATTATATTTTATCTATAATTAAAATGTAGATAACTTTAATAATAATTTTTTTTTAATTTAATAAACTTAAAATGAAAAGTTTTATTTTTAAGCTAAATAAGATGAAAGTTTTATTTTAAAAATAAATAAGATGAAAGTTTTATTTTTAAGCTAAATAAGATGAAAATCTTATTTTCTTATTTTTAAGCTAAATAAGATGAAAGTTTAATTTTTAAGTTAAATAGGATGAAAGTTTTATTTTAAAGCTAAATAAGATGAAAATCTTATTTTAAAGCTAAATAAGATGAATATTTTATTTTTAAGCTAAATAAGATGAAATTTTAATTTTTAAGTTAAATAAGATGAAAGTTTAATTTTTAAGTTAAACAAGATGAAAGTTTAATTTTTAAAACATACGGCACAATCATGGAAGTGTACACAGAAAAATATTTAAGCTAAATAAGATGAAAATTTTATTTTAATAATGAATAACTAAAGCTTACAAAGAAGATGTAAAAAAAAACTAAATAAGATGAGGGTATTTTTTGTAAATAAACAATTTATTCTCAAAAATTATACAATCAATATTAGTTTGAATATGACAAACCAAACAAGCAATAAAAACTAATCCCAACATAACTTATCTAGTATAACTTATCCCAACATAACTAATCTCATCATAATTAATATTCAAACCAAACGACCCCCAAGTGTTGAAGGGAAATTACAATGGTTATAAGGGTGTCTAGAGTGTCATCGGTAGGAATTTTGTTGAACTCCCGTCCACTGACTATTTCCAGGATAGGAGTGGTAAGTGGTAACAAGTATTCGCTGCCGGTGCTCCGAAACGTTTGAGAATCATAGAGGTATTGAAATCTCTTCGTCTTTCCTCTCTAAATCCGACGATCCTCCATTGAGAATTGTACAAGATTTGTACTAATTCGTTGCTGGCAAACCGTATCCTCCAACAAATTTGAATTTCGAATTCAAAGTCTGTCTATTTCCATCTCGTTTTTCCCCTTTTTCTCCCCTATGTAATTCCCCTTCGCTTCACATCCAAAGTTTCAGAAGACTACTGTTCAAGATTTCACTTGAGTTTCCTGGTTTCGCTTCTCGTAAGGAGCAAGGATTTGAAGATTTGGTGAGTCCTCGTAGCTTCGAGGACAAAACCATTGTTTCCCTTTATGTCATTTTCTTTATGATTTAGACTTTTGTATGGGCTGCATCCCAAAGTTTTATTCAAGTCAAGTTTATATGGTTTGGCACAAATTGTAGTAAACACTTCCGCTTGCTTTTATAACGACTTCGATTGTATGGATAAGAAATTTTAAATTTCCGTACTTTTCTATTATCTTATGTTATGATATGCCAAGGGCTTGTATGATACCCCTTCAAGGTCAAGTACGCCATGTTAAATCTAGGGTGTACCACTGGGTCGTGACACACAACATTTTTAACGTCCATTTCCGCATTTACAAGTCCATTTTTATGTATCGCACAAATTTTCCAATTTTTTGTGTGTATCATCCTAGGGATCTGGCACTCAGAGCACCCAAAAAATATTTTATCAAAATAATTTATGAGGACCTCCGTAATGAGTTGGGAAACCTTCACGTATACTCACATTATTTTTTGAACGCTAATTTCTACATTTACGAGCCCTTTTTAAGAATCTCCTAAGTTCCTCAATTTTTCGTGTATATTAACACGTGGATCTGGCGCCCAGACCACCTAAAATATTTTTATCAAAAAACATTATGAGGACCTCTGTAATAAGTTGGGGAACCTTCACGTATACTTACACATTTTTAACATTCATTTTCGCATTTACAATCCTTTTTTAAAGAATCGCCTAAATTTCCAGATCTTTTGTGTGTACCCATGGATCAGGCGCCCGGAGCACCCAAAATTATTTTTTCAGAAAACCTTATGAGGACCTCCGTAATAAGTTGGGGAACCTTTATGTATACTGACACTATTTTTAATGCCCATTTCTGCATTTACAAGTCATTTTTTCGAATCGCCCAAATTTTTTGATTTTTCGTGTTTATTAGCCTATGGATTTGGCTCTCGGAGCACCCAATTTTTTTTTATCAAAAACTTGATGAGGACCTCCGTAATGATTTGAGGAACCTACACGTATACTCACACTATTTTTTTAATGCCCATTTCCACATTAACAATCCTTTTTTAAAGAATCACCCCAATTCCCTCAATTTTTCATGTGTATTAGCCCATGAATATGACGGTCAGAGCACCTAAAAATATTTTCTAAAAAAATTTAATGAGAACTTCCGTAATGAGTTGGGGAACCTTCACGTATATTCACACCATATTTAACGCTCATTTCCGCATTTACAAGCCTTTTTTTAAGAATCGTTCAAATTTCACGATTGTTTCGTATGTATTATTAGCCCATGGATCTGGCGCCTGGAGCACCCAAAACTTTTTTCTCAAAAAACTTTATGAGGACCTCCGTAATGAGTTAGGAAACCTTTACATATGCTTACACCATTTTTTTAATGCCCATTTCTGCATTTACAAGCCCTTTTTATAAGAATCGCCAAAATTCCCTGACTTTTCGTGTGTATACCCATTGATCTGGCTCCTGGAGCACCCAAAAAGGTTTTCTCAAAAGAATTTATGAGGACCTATGTAATGAGTTGGAGAACCTCACGTATACTGACATCATTTTTTAACGATCATTTCAGCATTTACAAGTCCTTTTTTTAAGAATCACCCAAATTTCCTGATTTTTCGTATGTATTAGCCCATGAATCTGGCGCCCGGAGAACCCAAAATATTTTCTCAACAAAACTTTATGAGGACTTCTATAATGAGTTGGGTTCCTTTATGTATACTCACACCAATTTTTAGCGCCCATTATAAGAATCACCCAAATTTTTAATTTTTTCATGTATATTAGCCCATGGATCTAGCACCCGGAGCATCAAAAATCATTTGTCAAAAAACTTTGTGAGGACCTCTGTAGTGAGTTTGGAAACCTTCAAGTATACTCACAATATTTTTAACGCCCATTTCTGCATTTACAAGCCATTTTATAAGAATCGCTCAAATTTCCCAATTTTTCGTGTGTATTAGACAATGGATTTGGCGCCTGGAGCACCCAAAATTGTTTCCTCAAAAAACTTTATAAGGACCTATATAATGAGTAGAGGAACTTTCTCATATACTCACACTATTTTTTAACACTCATTTTTGCATTTACAAGCCCTTTATTAAGAATCACCCAATTTCCTGATTTTTCGTATGTATTAGCCCATGGATCTTGCACCCTGAGTTCTCAAAAATATTTTCTCAAAAAATATTATGTGGACCTCCGTAATGAGTTGGAGAACCTTACGCATACTCACACCATTTTTAATGCCAATATTTGCATTTACAAGCCCCTTTTAAAGAATTGCCCAAATTCTTCAATTTTTTGTAAGTATTAGCCAATGGATTTGACGCTCGAAGCACCCCAATTTGTTTTCTCAAAAAACTTTATGAGGACCTCTGTAATGAGTTGGGGAACCTTCACGTATACTCACACCATTTTTAACGCTCATTTCCTCATTTGCAAACCCATTTTTAAGAATCACCCAATTCTCCAATTTTTCGTGTATATTATCTAATGGATCTGGCGCCCGAAGCATCCAAAATATTTTTCTCAAAAAACTTTATGAGAACCTCCATAATGAGTTGGGGAACCTTTACATATACTCACACAAATTTTTTAACTCCTATTTCCTCATTTACAAACCCTTTTAAGAATCACTCAAATTCCCAAATGTTTTGTGTGTAGTAGCCCATGGATCTAGCGCCTAGAGCACCGAATTTTTTTCTCAATAAACTTTATGAAGACCTCCGTAATGAGTTGCGTAACCTTATCGTATACTCACACCATTTTTTTAATACCGTTACCAAATTTACAAGCCATTTTTTAAGAATCGCTGAAATTCCCCAATTTTTCGTGTGTATTCTCTCATAGATCTGGCGTCCAGAGCACCCAAAATAATTTTCTTAAAAAAATTATGAGAACCTCAATAATGAGTTGGGGAATCTTCACGTATACTCACACCTTTTTTAACGCTCATTTCTGCATTTACAAGCCCTTTTTAAGAATTTCCCAAATTTCACAATTTTCGTGTGTATTAACCCATGGATCTGGCGCCCAGACCACCTAAAATTGTTTTCTCAAAAAAATTTATGAAGACCTCCGTAATGAGTTGGGAACCTTCACGTATATTCACACCATTTCTTAACGCCCATTTTCGCAGTTACAAGTTCTTTTTTATGAATCACCCAAATTTCCAAATTTTTTATGTGTACCCATGGATGTGGCACCCTGAGCACCCAAAATTGTTTTTTTCAAAAAACTTTATGAGAAGTTCCATAATTAGTTGGGAACCTTCATTTATACTCACACCATTTTTTAACGCCAATTTCTGCATTTACATGTCCTTTTATACGAATCACCCAAATTTTCCGATTTGTTTGTGTGTATTAGCCTATGCATCTGGCTCCTAGAGCACCCTAATTTTTTTTCTCAAAAAACATTATGAGTACCTCCGTAATGAGTTGAGGAACCTTTATGTATACTCACACTAATTTTTTAACGCCCATTTCCATATTTACAAGCCTTTTTTAATTAATCACCTAAATTTTCTAATTTTTCATGTGCAATGCCCATGAATCTGGCAGCCGGTGCACCCAAAAAATATTTCTCAAAAAACTTAATGACGACTTCCATAAAGAGTTGGAGAACCTTCACGTATACTCATACAATTTTTAACACATATTTCCGCATGTACAAGCCCTTTTTTGAGAATCACCCAAATTCCTCAATTGTTCATGTGTTATATCCCATGGATCTGGCGTCTAGAGCACCCAAAAAAAGTTCTCAAAAAACTTTATGAGGACCTCCTTAATGAGTTAGGGAACCTTCACGTATACTCACATCTCTTTTTAACGCCCATTTCCACATTTACAAGCCTTTTTTTTAAGAATCACCCAAATTTCCCTATTTTTCATGTGTATTAGCCCATGGATCTGGCGCCTGGAGCGCCCAAAATTATTTTCTCAAAAAACTTTATGATGACCTCGGTAATGAGTTAGGTAACCTTCACGTATACTCACACCATTTTTTAACGCTCATTTCCGCATTTACAAGTCCATATTTAAGAATCGCACAAATTCCTAGATTTTTCATGTGTATTAGCCCATGGATCTTGTGCCTGGAGCGCCCAAAATATTTTTTCAAAAAACTTTATGAGTATCTCCGTAATAAGTTGGGGAACCTTTACGTATTCTCACACAATTTTTTAATGCCCATTACCGCATTTACAAACCCTTTTTTAAAATCGCCCAAACTCTCCAATTTTTCATATGTATTAGCCCATTGATCTGGCGCAAAGAGCACGCAAAATATTTTCTCAAAAATCTTTATGAAGACCTTCATAATGAGTTGGGGAGATTTCACGTATAATCACACTATTTTTCTAACGCCACTTCTGTATTTCCAAGCCCATTTTTAAGAATCTCCCAAATTCCCCGATTTTTCATGTGTATTAGCCTATGGATCTGGCGCCAACTCTTGTTCTGGGTGTCACTTTTCGTCCTAGATTCCTTTTCTTTCATGATTTCAACTCTTCTATTAGGAACCGCGCAAAATAGCTAATCATGTATATTGGTATGCAATCATCATCGCAATCCTTAAACTTACATTAAAAGATGGATAATTTGTAGTAATTGGGCCTATAAATATGCCCAAGATCATGGGGCCGACTCTTCCCAGCAGCCTTCGGTCTTATTTAATCACACCTAATCACATTAGACCCGATCCCTATTTTGATATAGCTCTTTCTCGAATGTTTTATACTCCTATTAATTTTTTTTAGTATTGTTTTAGTTCTATTTTCTTTTCCTTCTATTTCTGGATTTTGTTTTTTGTATTTTGGTTGAAGGTTAATGGTCAATACAATTGGCATACAAAATTGGGATTGGTTAAAGTAACAAGGAAAAACAGATGAGAATAAGTAGGAAACTTATTAGTACTAAATTCTTAATATTTAGTAATTATTAGTTTGAATTTAGTTTATTCAAACTCATGTTATTTTAATATAATAAATAATTTATGGAAGAAAACATCTTCCATATTTAGATAACTCTTTTTTGGAGGAAAATGATTTGTACTTCTATAAATTGAGAATCATTCTTTTCGATAATAAAATAGTAGGATCAACAAATTTAGTCCTCAAACGAAGTCTTATTTAGGCCTTTAGGGGGAGATTATTCTCCAATTGATTTTTATTTTTTAAAACTTTTTATATCACTTTCTGACCAGATTGGGTCTCATAATCCTGTAGAATTGATACTATTTTCTTTAAAGAATATGCATTAGGTTATGTAAAGATAATAATATCATCTGAATAAGCAAAAGATGATTTAGATTATAACTCCATTTTGGTAAGTGATAGCCTACATATTGATCATCATCAGCATTTGGTTTATAATTTAGAAACTCACATAGCTAATACATGTATAAGCTACGAGAAAAAGTATGTATTATTTTATGCATGGTAAAATGTGAAGTAACTAATACATAAATAATTAACCTCTAAATAAAATAATACATTATTTTCTTCATAACTCTAATCAACAACCCAACAACCCCTAAAGGATCCCTAGCTTGACTTGTTTGGGATTTTTTCCTTGTAGTTGTCGTCGAGCCCGACCTCTTGCTTCTTGAGCATCATATTCTAAAGGAACGATAATGAATGTTTCAAGCGCCACACTATTTTTAGTAAGGTAAGTTGTAAGTACCCTGTCAGCAAAACCACCAAGGTAACCACTATATTTAACTTCTTTGAGATGTTGATGGGGACACTTTTTTGTTATAATTCTATTTTTGGAGAATATCGTTTCATGCCATGCAAGCTGAAATGGAAAAAAGGCAAGTAAAATATAACTCGTATAAAGCCAAGGAAAACAATTTTTCTAACATAATTGCAATTGAATTTAATTTACATATACCAATAGTGAAAAGAATTTCTTATTCCATAGATATACATGTGACTATGATAAAAAAAAAAAAAAGGAATGACAATTTTATTTTTTTGGTTGAAGATTAAGTCTATACAATCGGCATACAAAATTGGCATTGGTTAAAATAACAAGAAAAAACAGATTTAACGTGAGAATAAAGTAGGAAACTTATTAGTACTAAATTCTTAATATTTAGTAATTATTAGTTTGGATTTAGTTTATTCAAATCCATGTTATTTTAATATAATAAATAATTTATGGAAGAAAATTTTTTCCATATTCAGTTAACTCTTTTTTTTTGGAGGAAAATGTTTTGTACTTCCATAAATTGGATATCATTCTTTTCTACAATAAAATAATAGGATTAATATTTTTTTTTAATTTTTTAATTTTTTATATCATTTCTCAAACTTCTGGTTGATTTTTATGGAAATCTTAAACCTTCAAAGGCAACTTTTGATAAACAGGTGATAGGGCAGAAACAAACATGTGTATTTGTTGAATAAGTTTATGTACATTAAATAAAATTTATTTACTCCTATTTCACTTTATATGATACTATGTCCTTATTTCCTGTTTAGAAAAAGAAAAATACTAATTAAAATTTTAAAATAATTTAACTTGAATTTACAATTATATATACCTTTAATGACAAATTCTTATAGTTAAACAAATGTAATGATATGTTTAAGCCAGCCATCCGACCTATATATAATTAAACTTCAGAAGTTGTTATTTTAATACTATAACTAATCAAATTATGTCATATATATTAAAATTGAAAATGTATTTATGAAAAATAACCTAAGAATAGAGTTAAAGAATAAACTCATATGTACCTCAATATGCAGTTTTTGCAAATATGGAGATGCTTCTATTGGTGGAGTAATACCAAGTAGGGATTCATCCGTCACGCCTACGACTTTCAACACAAGCACTTTGAGATTATTGAACTTTGGCAAAGTATGATCAAGAAAACAATGATTCTGAAACAATCAAACAAATTAAAAATAGGAAAATTGTATATAATAGCAAACTATTAATTCAAATTAAATGTTATAAACATAGTTTGATTTAATTGTACCCCATAGCAAACTGTTGCTATTTTGCCTCTTTCCTGGTGAATCTCGCTTGCGACTCTCGTTCTCTCCCTCGCCTCTCTCGCTTTTATACAAACACAAATGTATAAAATGTGTTTGAGTTTGTATAAAGCGAGAGAAAATTGTATATATACATATATTTTCGTTCCCCTCTCCCAGATCTCGCTTGCCAGTTTCTCCCTCACCTCTCTCGCTTATACAAACATAAATGTATAAATTGCGTTTCTGTTAGTATAAAGCGAGAGAAAATTGTATATACACATGCAAATACATATATCTTCGTCCCATACACTTATAATTATACAATACAAATATTCTCCTGCCCAGTTCTCTTTTGCCTTTCTCTCTTTCTTGCTTTATACAAACACATATTATACAATTGATCTTTTGTATATGTATACCGAAACAGAAACAGATTATATACAACTGCTTTCTTTTGTATATGTATAGGAAAATATACATATTTATGTTTGCTATGGAGCGCAATTATACAAACTATAACTATAACATACAAATATAATTTGTGTTCGCTATATATGAAAGTTGTTCGTAAAATCAAGCTTTATTTATTAATTATATATTCTAGCTCTATGGAATACATTAATATATAATTGCTTACCATTGAGGTATGAACAAATTCAAGTGAAAGTGTCGTCAGTAGAGTGAAATAGGTTGTAAACGTATGAACAAGTTCACAGATCAATCCTCTACTCATCTTGAAATCAATAGTAAGAACTGAAGTAATATTCTCGAGAAGCAAATTTGATTTCCATCCTATGTATTTAAAAGAGACATGCTTGACGTTATGGATCTTGATGAAATCCAAACCAATGCAATGACATAGTTCCAAATCTTTCAAGTTGAAGCATGAATAGATAGTTTCTCAAGGAGGAGACAATTGAAGATGAAAAAGTTGACCACCCGATTGTCAACATCAACGTTGTTGAAAGCCAGAACTTTGAGACTAACAAATGGCAATAACTTTTATCTAAAACTTGAGATGAGCTTAAACGGAAAGGTATACGCCTATGCTCGTTTTTACTGAGTGACAAGTCTAGTTGAAGGATTTCAACCTTTTTTTTTTATACTGTTATATTCTAGGTGTTTTGATGATCCTCACAAATTCAGGGACCTGGTCCTTGGAAGAGTACCTCCGTCCAAACTCAAAGTGGTGCATAGCTGTAAAGCTATCTTTACAGTTGTCTTGTCAGGTTGGTTGGTGAGATGTGCAGTGTACTTCACCAGTAGAAAGGGCGGATGGAGTTGTTTTTTAAAGTGGTTAAAACCCGTGTTGGTAACTAATATATACAACAGTAAACAAACAACATTATCCATTCAAGAAGAGAGAAAGCCAGCAAGCCTTTTCAATAGTTCACAAAGAAGTTTGCAAGGGACCTGGTCCCTGCAAGACTGCAATATGAAAAGGTGACAAGACAGTCCGTCAGAAAAAGCTGCTGGTAGGTGCACAATTTTTCACACCAGCAGGCTCTCAGCCAATAGGATTGTTTCAATGAGTTTGTGTTCATTTTAATATAATTTCTCAACACAAAACACAAACTCAAGATTTTGGCAAACAAAAACACACAAGCTTAAAAAGAAAAAAGCCATCTTCAAGATAGAACAATACTCATACTCAACAAAAGGATCTGATAAAGTGCTGAAGCATCTTTGTTGAGTTTGAGTTTTGTGGCTATTATTTTATAAGTTTTTGCAACTTGAAAATTCTCAACAACTCTTGCAAAGGCTAACAAAAGGTGAAGAATCATCCTCAAGAGCAACAAAGACTTGATAGAGCTGAAGTTGTCTTAGGATTATATCTTCTGTACTTTCATTGTAAATCTGTTCCTAATCTATAAAGGATTCAGATCTTGTGTTTGTTGTAAAAGTCTAAATCAATTGAGTTTTACTGATTTAGTGGGCAACATTGTTTGTTGCTTAGTCAAATTCTAAGTCATCCGGAGCGTGGTGGCTTAGTGGGCAACCTGCGTGTTGCTTAGTCAAATCCTAAGTTGTCTAGTGGTGATAGCTTAGTGGGCAGTGTAGTATCTGCTTAGGCTCATTAAGTAATAGAGTTATTACTTAGTTGTGAGATTAATAACTTCTTCTCACGTTGGCTGTAACTGGGTTTCACTTTTGCTTGAAGAGATTAGTGGAAACAGTTGAAAATCCTGTGAGATAGGTCGTGGTTTTACTCCCTTGAGCAAGGAGGTTTCCACGTAAACTGCATGTGTTGTGTTCTTGTTATTGTTTACTCTTCATTATTGTTCTTGCTGTGTGTGTCAAGGGACCAGGTCCATTGACTGACAGTGGACGCACACATTCTATCAGCTACTACAAAGTTGAGACATTTATCGATTACACGCTTAAAATGCTTATGAAAAGGAAACGAGAGAGTGAATTCTTCTAAGTGACCACCCTTGTGGAAATCCAAAACATTGTTAATCAAATTGATATGCTTCATCCCTTCCTTTCGGCATAGCCTTGGATAATAAAACATCTTCCATGTAATAAACTGTGAAACATCGAATTTGAGACGTGTGACATGCATCCAGAGATAGTGCCATTGAATTGCAAGGGAACTTGTTAGGACTGCTTCTCTAATTGTCATTTGAGACAGAATTGATACAATTACTTCATCTGGCAATTGGCTAAGCCTATCCTCCATTGATACCAAAGTACTGCAACTATTGTTTTGTTGTCTTCTACTACGTATACAAAGCATTCTTCTAAAGAGAATAATCAACAAAACAGAGAAAATAAAAGAACAACCCATGAAAACTACATCCATTTTGCAATAGTAAATAAATGGCACTTTCTTTTATGCCCAATTATAGAGCTTTGAGTTGTAAATGGATTTGGTTTTTATTATTACTTTTCTAATTCTGACACCGTTTAAATGAGAAGTCATTTTTGGATATGGTTTTATAAAATTTCCTATGTTTCTTATATAGTTTATTCTCTCACCATTGAATGTTTTTGGTAGAGATATAATGAATAATATTTGATTATTAAAAAATAATGACTTTATGTATAATGAATTATTTTTTTACAATGAATGATTGAATTCTTGAAATTATTTTACAATGAATGCTTGAACAAAAAAATATATTACAATGAATTATACACATTCATTGTACTTATATATAATGAATTTATTATTTTTATAGGAATTCAATAAATATGATACAATGATTTTAATGTAATCAAAATTAATCTTCATTATTAAATTTTAAAACACTCTTTAAATTAAATTAATTTATTAATTAAATAATATCTCTACAAAATAATAGTATTTCAACTGTGCCCGCGAATGGGACTATATGTGAGAGACATGAAAAGAGAATTTTACAGTGTGAAAACATTTATCTTGAACATTTTACTGTACATCTTTTTATTCTATATATTAGATGAAGAAAAGTTTTCACTTACCATAAGAGATGTTCGGTTGCTTATAATGTATATTCATACTTGTTTACTGAGACTCAGGGCTATTCAAAATAAAATTACAACCGATTATTCGAATCGAAAAAAAGTGATTGGTTCATTCATAATTAGTTATAGGTTTAACGGTTTTGACTTTTTTTTATTATTGGGTTATCGGTTTTTAACAGTTTGAAATTTTTACTATTGATATATAAAGTCCTTGACTTAGAATTTGGTTTCATATTTTTATTTCTAGCAATCACAAACTTTCGACTATCCTACAATGTGTTAGTATGTTGCATTTGAGCAAGATACAATCTATCAACTCATGTGCATGGTTTATTTGGTTTGTCACCATGTTTCTAAGTGATTCTCAATCATTTATTTTTTGTGTCAAATCTTCACCGATAAACTGATAACCGATAAGTCAATATCTTAATGGTTTCTAACGTTTTAACATGTCTACAAATCGATAACTGATAAGTCGGACCAATAAACTTCAAAACCGAACTGACAAATTTAAAAAAAGCTCATCTGCCAAAGAGCACAAACATTTGTGTAGCTATGGTCAATAAACAATCTTAAACATTTAAATGAGCTAGTGATAATTTTTGTTTAAAATAAGATGATATTCAAGACAAACATGACATATTTCTACACTGAAGCTAAATGCAGACAAAACTGAAGATGAAAATAGAAAAGCAGCCACAAATCAACATCACGCGTAAAAATTCATTATCTGGTAGGAGTTACGCGTAAGAAGATTGTTTCATATTGGACAGAAACAAAAGAACCATCAGTTTCAGGATGCACAAAGGCTATATACAAAAGAAATACAAAATCAACAGGTTCATGAGGAAGACATGGCGGCAGATTTACAGACGGGACAACTATTTTTGTGCATCAGCCACTGTGTTATGCAGTCGATATCATACAAGTGTCCACAACCCAGCTTGCCCATTTCTTCCTGTATTTTGGAAAACCAGAAAAGATAGTTTTAATTGTTAGAGCAATCAACTTTTCTATAAAACAATGTTTTGAGACTAACGAACACAAATATATCACAAACCTGACAAATGCTACACTTTTTTTCCATTTCTGTGCCTAAATGAGATAAAAGAGAAGGGCTTAGTTCTCCTAACACATTGAGTTATCTCGTCTTCTTTCAGTCCTGTACTCACATATCCAATTCCATCCCCGGTTCCACCAATTCCTGTTAGCAAAGGGTACTTATCGTTAGCAAAAAGATAGAGTCACAAAGACGGATCGGAGAGATCCAAGGAAATGTCTTGCCTCATTATCCACATTAAGCCTCAAGCTTCGGTATCGATCAGGACAATCTGTTCTTCCTCCCGTTAAACTAAATTGAATAGTGACTGAAAACTCCTCTAATATTACTAAATTGAAAGGTTTATATAAGGTGAGTAACTGATAAAATTCACAAACTACATGATGCAATAACCATAGGATTCGGTATCAATCAGGACAAGCTGCATGCTGTCAATAACAAACATGCTTAAGGCTTTGTCAAAATCCACTATTGCTTTAGCAGCATTAGTCTGGTCAGTGACTTTCATTGCAATTAAGTTGTCACTCTGAACTCTCAAGCTAGGGTACGTCAACTTACGATGGCAGGGTAAGTTTCTACAGCTTCTCTATCAAGTCTACTCACGTTATTCTCCGAAAAGAACACTACGATGGCAGGGTAAAATTTAACAGGAACATATCTTGGTATTGAAGCTACCAAACCAACAAGAATTTAACCTAGATTTACTTTGTTAGATTATTGCCTGTGTTGTATATAAGTGTGAAGGAGTAGAAGGCATTCGTATCAACACAATTGAAAACATTACTCACAAAATAATGAGGGCCACCACAAATTAGCAGTTTCGAGTTTGCTATGGAAGCTTACCGAAGACCCAATAATTATCCGAAAAATCTCTCAACACCAAACTGAATATGCAAAATCTCAAAAAGAGAAATCTAAGCCTCTTTACCGAACAGCTTTGGTTCGGTTGTTTTCCAGTAATAATATGGGCAAAACTGTACACAAATGGCAAACAACATTTCTTACTAAATAAGATGCAAATCATAAACTATAAATACACACTCACAAGACCACCAGATAGGCTAGATATTCAAGCACATGAGAAAACATAATTTCACTTCACTTTACTAACACATATACATTCACAACATCTATGCATTCAACTGCAGATACTCCCAAGATACAATATACTCCAAAGCCACAAGTCATAAATAGTCCCTATATATGAATTCAATCTTACATTCTTGCTCCATTTGAACCTGTTTCATTCGATGAATGATACATAACAATTTACTATATATAGTCCCTCTGATCCTATTTATTTGAAGAGGTTCGATATCGAATATCAAATCAAGTTTAGATATCAATTAGAGAATAGATAATTTAATCATTTCTAACGGCATAAAAAACTATTACTGTACTAGTCACAATCCAAAAATTTCAAAAAGATATTAAAAGAATCATAGTAAAAAGAACATTACCTCCATGGGCGTAATCTTGCCAATATCAACTCTCCCTTTAGCAGAAAGGGGTTTTCTTGAAACAACAAAATCATCAAAAGAAGCAGCCATACATGAGTGTCTTGTTTTTCTTCCTTTTCTGCAACAACTATTGTGGGTGGAAAAAGTTGAATCTCCATCAACAAATTTAAGGGTCTTGATTCTCAGCTTCTGCTTCTTTTTCTTGGATTGCCAATCAGCAATTGGTGCAGGGACAGAGACTTGTGAAGTTGCCCTAAATGGTGTGAAATTCTTCTTCTTTTTAGCGATGGGTGTTGTTGGGCTTTCATGGGTAGAAGAAATGGTGGAGTTTTTGGGGCAAGTTTCTGAGATGGGTTTCTGTTGATTTTTTCTTCTGGGTTCTTTGTTTCTTGCTTGATTTCTGGGTATATTGATTCTTGCTTGATTTCTCGGTATTGTGAAGCTTCTTCCAGGCATGATTATTGATTGTGCACTAGTACAGAAAAATGGTGACATGAGAGAAATAGTTATTTGACGAGAGAAAGAAAAATGTCTGTTGTATACTGTTAAACCCAACTCACTGAGCTTGGATTGATCCTCTCTAATGGTGAACGATGCCATTGATGACTAACACAAAAGGAAAGAAGAAGAACTGCTTTTGTATTTTATAAACTGAGAGAATCAAAACAATGAAACAATACAAGCTATCTACTTATATAAGCAAGGGAGAAAGTTCCTAGAATAACTAACTATTGCTACAGCTGGCACTTAATAAAATAAACGTCTAACTAACTCTAATTCATAACTGAAATATGAATAACTATCTCGACCATATATGACTGCAGCGGTAAGAAATCTCCATATATTTTATTTCGATTGTTACTTATTTTCTATTATATGGTATTGTTTAAATTCATTGCATTGTTACTTTAATATTCTCTTCTCATTTTATTTTTATTTATTACTTATTTAATACTAGTAATTATTCTTCATCTTCTACTCTATATTTTCATGAAACTTTACCCCCTATCCTACTTTTCTTGTAAATTTATCATTCAACTTAAGAATGTGTGACATTATAAAACGACAGAGAACGATAAAATCTTTCTAAATACGGTATTCACTAACACAATCTCATTTAGTAAATAATTTTAATTAGTATACACTTATGTAGGACAACTTATACATGATACATTAAGTATATCTTGATGTCTCGAATAAATAGATTACGTCAATAACTTTTATTTATTAATCATAATTATCAATTCATGTATTGGCACAATTTCACATGTATAAAGTTTTAAGAATTTTTCAATCATTTCACAAAAAGTTGATAATTACATCATTCACATAATCAAGATAAATTGCATACAATCTTGTGCTACAATCGTACCGATGACATGTCAAATTTTCATCTTAGATTGTGAATAAAAAACTTAATACTTATAAAATTTGATGATTTAATGTTCTGGGTATAAGCTAAAATCCTAGTCACTAAATCATCTACTATATAAGTAAATAGACACCCTAAATGAATATATGATATATTAAAACTGAATAAATAATTATTCTATAATAAATAATAGGGAAAATTATGCATTATAGCAAACTATTAATTCAAAATAAATGTTATAGCTACAATTTCATTTAATCCTAATTCGTAGCAAACACATTGTCATTCTCACCTCTCTCCCCCCGAATCTCGTCTGCCACACTCAATTCTCTCGATCGCCTCTCTCACTTTTATACAAACACAAATGTATAAATTGTGTTTGTATAAATTGAGAGAGACTGTATATACAAATATAAATACATATTTCTCCATCCTATATACTTATAATTATACTAATACAAATCTTCCCCTACCCAGTTCTCTTTTGTCTTTTTCTCTCGCTTTATACAAATACAAATTATACAAATACAATGTACAAGTTGTGTTTGTATAAAGCAGAAGATATTTAATATACACATACAAATGTTTTAACTCGATTTAATTGTATACAAATTCAAATTTTATGCAGATATACAAACACAATCGTTGATATATATACATAGTGGTTACATATATACAATTATCTAACCGGTTACATATACAATTCACCTCTCTCCACTCTCTATCCTCTCTCGCTCACTTCTCTCCTCTCTCTTCTAATCTCGGTCGCCACTCTAGTCTAACACTAAGAACATATATAAACGCAATCTTTATAGACACAAACGACCGTTTATACAAATCGATGTGATTTATACAAATCGATGTGATTTATACAAATCACGCTAATATAATTTTTATGTTTACTATCCTAAAATTTAATCTAAATAATATATCTAAACATATAGTTAATAGTATATATCTCAACAATCTCTCATTTAAACTTTTAACCATCAAAATTATCATAATGATCGGTGAATTTCTCTAATTCTATTTGATCTTTTATTTTAATTAGAACTTCTTAGATAGGAAAAGTAGTTCTTTTTCTTTTTCATTAAAAGTTGAGCTTAGTAGTATTGTCATCAATGGTTTTGACGTCAACTTCACAATTTCCGATATTTTACTTGATCCCTTTATAAAGTGAAAAGAGACCCAGAGACTTTACAAATACAGTTTGTTCTTTTCTAAAATAAATAAATAAATATTTCCCTAATTCATGTTAACTGAATTTGTGAGGCAATATATATTTATTAAGAAGAATATTTTAAGGGTGTGTTTGGTATGAAGGAAAATATTTTCCATGAAAAATATTTTCCTGGAAAATAAATAGATTTTTGACTTATTTTCTCATGTTTGGTTGGTGAGTAGAAAATATTTTCCGAAAAATATTTTTAGTGTTTGATTTATGAATGAAAAATGCTAGTAGGGGTGGGTGGGTGAGTGGGGGGTTGAGGGTAGGGGTGAAAAAAATGAAATTTTGAAGTTGAAAATATTTTTTAAAAACAAACTCAATTTTTTTTGGGGGTGGGGGGGTGGGGGGGGGGGGAGGGAGATTGGGGTGAAAAATTAAAATTTTGAAGTTGAAAATATTTTTTAAAAACAAACTTAAATTTTTCTTTGGGGGTGGGGGGGGGGGGGGGATGGCGGGGGGAGGGTCGAGGGTAGGGGTGAAAAAATAAAAATTTGAAGTAGAAAATATTTTTTTAAAACCAAACTTAAGAAAATTTTTTTGAAGGGGGTGAGGGGGTTGGTAGGGGACTGATGGGGGGTGGAGGGTAAAAAAATAAAATTAGAAATATCCTTTAAAAATAATTTTTAATTTTTTTTTGAGGGGTGGTGGTGGTAGGGGCTGGGGGTAGAGGTGAGGGTGGGGTAAACAAATTGAAGTTGAAAACATTTTTTAAAAACAAGCTTTAAATTTTATTTATTTATTTTTTTTGGGGGGGGGGCAAGTTGTGGGGGCTGGTTTGAGGGTAGGGACAAAATAAATTGATTTTTTCAACTAAAAAAAAATTGTAATTTGAAGTTGGAAGAGAGTTTTGGAAAATGTTTTCTGTAAGTTTTGAAGGGAAGTCATTTTCCTTAAATTTGAGGAAAATGAGTTGATTTGGAAAACATTTAACCCAACCAAACATGAGAAAATTGGAAAACATTTAATCCAACCAAACATGAGAAAATTGGAAAACATTTTCCAAAAAATGTTTCCCTTCATACCAAACACACCCTAAGACATAATTTAAACTATATTTTTTTACTATTATCATTTGTAAAATTATAAATATAAATTTATGATTAACGTAATTTATTTTTTAGAAAATATCAAACTTCTTTAATGGAAAAGAAAAATATGAAGAAAAAATAATAATTTAACCATCCATCTTAAACTTTGAACAATTCAATTATTTTAAACAATAAAAAAAGTCCCCCAAGTATTTTGAAATCTTTCCTTAGATATCACTTAAATTAATTGACACGTTAAGAGTTTATCATCAATATTTGTATTAAGAAACAATTTTAAAACAGATTCTTTCACCATTATTGTGTGACACATACATTTATTCTTAATTAAATTACTAAAAGTGATTTCAAAATAATTAATTGCTTCGTAGATGGAACTTGCCTAAAGAGTTCATACAAAGGGTATTCGGCAACTCAATGGGAAAGATGTAATGATGTGGTGCTTTCATGGATCGGTAGCACTGTTGCTCAAGAATTGCTCACCACAATTATTTATGCCTCAAATGCCAAGCATGTATGGGACGACTTCAAGGAAAGGTTTGACAAATCTAATCTCACCAGAGTGTATCTTTGGGAAGAAGTTTCTTCTTTAAAACAAGGAACTGACCTTGTCACAACTTACTACTCAAAATTGAGGGATCTATGCGATGAATTAAATGTCTTAATTTCAGCTCCTTTATGCAATTGTGATGAAGCTAAGCCCTACGTTGAGCACTTAAGTCAGCAAAGGTTGCTAATGTTCCTCATGGACCTCAATGAATCCTATAGTCATGTTAAAAGTGACATTTTGCTTAAGGTGGTTGTTCCTACTGTTAATCAGGCCTATGCCAATGTAATACAGGAAGAAAACTAGAGGTTACTAGGTGTTATGGATGTCAAAAAGGAACCTCTAACAATGATGGTTAACATGAGGCAAGGTTTCAAGGGAAGGAAACTTTTTGACAATGTGTGTGAGAATTGTGGCTACAAAAATCACCTCAATAAAGATTGTCATAGGGTCATTGAATATCCTGCAGATTTCAAAAGCAAGAGGAGATACTTATGGTAGCAACATTGGATTCATAGTTTGTGGTGATTCTGAGAGTAATAAAATGCCCTCACTTTTTACACTTGTGACAAAGGTCATTTGCATTTGTTGTTCTGCTGGAGTTTCCTTTTTTCTGAAACCCTTCATGCTTTTTCACTATTTTTTTAACCCTTCTAGTCAAATAAGTCATATCTTCCTCATCTTCAGACGCATCATTTTAAGATTCATTCAGCACCACATATTTTTCTCTTTTCCCCTCCCTTTTGGATGAATCTTGCAGTTTGTTTAACTCATAGGTATGCAAGTTTCCGATTTGCTCATCCATTGTGAGAGTCTTCAGATCTCTGACCTCAGTAATGACATTCACTTTGCTTACCTAGGATTTGGGAAGAACTCAAAGAATTTTTCGAACTTGCTTGCTTGGATGAATGGACTCATCAAGACATCGAAGATCATTAGTAATGAAGGTGAATTTGGCTTACATCTCATGGATAGTTTCACCTTCCTTCATATTAAAATTCTCATATTGAGTTGTTAGCATGTCCACCGTGGACTCTTGACTTGAGTTGTTCCTTCATGGGCTGTCTTCAGGCAGTCCCAGATTTCTTTGGTTGTCTCGCATACAAAAATCTTGTTGTATTCATCTGCTCTGATGCCATAGACCAACAGTTTCTTTGTACTCTCTTCTAGACTTGGGGAACCACCCTTGTTAGATCTCATTCCTTCACGTCCTTGGTAGGAACGTAAGGACCATCAAGAATCACATTCCACAGCTTGCTATCTTCTGTCATAATGTAGTCATGCATTCTAGTCTTCCACCACTTGTAATATTGACCATTAAAGTGAGGAGGACGTGTAGTAGATTGACCTTCTTCTAGACTTGGTGGAGCCACCATCTCTATAGGATCCTTTCAAAGTCAAGTAGAAAGTCCAAACTCTGATACCAATTGTTAGAATGTATGCGTCCACCAGTGTGATGTAGTACCAGGTCAAACATATAGATAGAAAGCAGTAAAGAAGTAAAACAGACAATCGTTGGGAATAAAGAGTTTTACGTGGAAACCTCCTTGCTCAAGGGAGTAAAACCACGACTTGTCACACATGATTTTCAACTGCTTTCACTAATCACAAGCAAAAGTGAATACAGACTCCAACCACAACAATGAAACTAAACTCTTAATCTCACACTAAGTAATACCTCTATTACTTATTGAGCCAAAACAATACTTCCATTGCGCACTATATTAATTAACTACTTCTAATTAATATAGACTTCAATACATAAGACACACAATCAACTATGACTGTGTTCTTATAATCAATACACACCAAAAGGTTTTGAAACATTTCTTTATGAATATGAAACGAATCCTACAATTTCATCACAATACAAACATTCAAAAACAACAACACTTCAAGATTGCTCTTCTTCAGTCTACAAGGGTCCCTTGTCATACATGTTTTTTGATGCTTGAGTTCTTGAAAAGACTCACTCAGTCTCTTTTTGAATGAATTCTAGTAGTTGTTTGTTATTGTTGAATATATCAATCACCAACAAGAGTTATTGACCACTGAACAAACAACCTCGTCCATTCATATTGGTGAAGTACGCTGGCCTTTCCACCGACCACATGACGAGACAGCTTTACAGTTGTACAACATTTTAAACCTAGATGAAAGTACTCTGTTAGGGACCGGGTCCCTGCATTTGTGAGGATCATCAAAACACCTGAAATCGACAGTTCAATTAACATCTAACAATGTGTCTAAGTCAATTATTCTCCTTCTTCATAATAATACGTCATTTGCATATTTCCCTTCATGTGTCTGCAATAATGGACTTGATATTTCATATTGACAGAACTCCACCTTTCAAGAGTACTGTGGTTATCCAGGATTTGGGATCAATTGCTCTCAAATCAATTCAATTCTGTAAGGGAGATTAATGACAGTGGCTACTCCCTTATCTTACTCTAGATGGCGACTTGCCATTGCAATATTCGGAGCTTGATATGAACCTTAATTTCTACTCTCTCTGTCCTAATTTATGAGACACTTTTCATTTTTGAAAGTCCGGCGGGGTGCCTGTCACTTTCTTCTCCTCTATCTTCCAAATTCCTCCGTGACCAAGTCAAATATAAGAAATACAATACAGTATTTGGTTGAATACACAAGTAAACCACAATTAGTTTGCAATTCTTCAAACATCAAGTCCCAACAATGCAATTGTTCTTCGTCTCTCTTCTTCTTCTGTTCATCATCAACTCCAGTAGAGCTGATAATACTACGCCATTTGGTTATTGCCCTTCATCTGTTTGCGATAATGGACTCAATATTTCGTATCCTTTTTGGAGACTTGACAAGTACAACTCTGCCTCTCCACAATACTGTGGTTATCCAGGATTCGGGATCAATTGCTCTCAAACTGATTCAATTTTGTACATTTCTCATGATTCTTTCAATGTTACGAAAATTGACTACGATAACCTCTCCCTTACCGTGGTGGATATTGATGGTGTTGATCACAGAGGATGCCCGAGAGTACATCATAACCTTACTCTGAATGACGACTTTCCATTGGAATATTCAAAGCTTGATTTGTATCTGAATTTCTATTACAACTGTACCGTTTCCCTTCCAGATTCTGCTTACCCGTTAGATTGCTTAACATCAAGAGGAAACAATTCATATTATTACATTAGGGATTATGAGCCGGAAGATTTGAAGTGGTATGGAATTTGTGAGAAGAAAGTGGTGGTGCCGGTGATGTATGGTGTGTTCAATAGAGGAGTTGGTACAGCGATTGGAGAGGGATTCGTACTAGACTGGCAGATCGCAAAGGAGTGCAGAAAGTGTGAGGCATCAGAAGGGCGTTGCGGTTACGACAATTCAACACACGAGTCGTTGTGCTTCTGCAATGATGGCACCATAAAGTTTGATACCTGCACCACCGAATCCCAAGGTACGAAATTTTAACAATTTTTTTTTAAATATAATTCATCACTAGACTAATTTAGTAGATTTAATTTATCAGAATATCTACGTTATTTTCAGATAGATAGGCTTGCCACAAAAATTAAAGCAGGAAATACTCTCAACCTAAGCACTCATGTATTGTCGTCAATTGACAGCCAAACATGGGACGAGCATTCAATCCATCAATTAACAGCAAAATTGATATAATAATTATACATTAAGCATAATCTTGGGTAAAAACTTGAGTTTAAAAGGCCCATATTTTGCTTTTCAAGAGCTCACATGTCAAAGCTAAATCACAGTAAACTAGCTAGTTACAAAATTAGAATTACAAATTTCATTATATTAAAACTGCAACAAATACATTCTCATTATTGTGTCAAATTTTGGGAGTATTTCTTCATCTCCTTGTCTCTCTCTATATGTATGTATATTCATATTCAATTAACTGAATGCCAAAAATTTCTTTCATTGATCACTTCCTCATCATCCAAACAAACAATTTGATATTCTTTTCATCCTATTGGAGGAGAAGAGTCAAGTCAATGATAATGTGACTGTATGAAGTCGTCTCATTAACCAATAATTTCTTTACAATTTTCAAACTCAACTTGTCTTCCTTTGGCTACTTTGTCAAACTCTCTATTAGTTTGGAGGGCAGGAGTCAAGTCAATGATAATGTAACTGTATGAGTTGTCATTGATTTTTTAAGAAAGAAAATCGACGCACTTTCGTCGATTGTTTTTCACGCAAAAATATAGAGAAACTTTAAAAAAGAAATTGTTATTTTAAAAAACGGCAAAGGGCCAAATATATCCCTGCATCGCCTTTTGCGCATGCATAAAGATGTCTCCTTGTTTTATATGTCACTCGATGACTTGAGTAGGAGCTTTCCCTTTCTTTCCCGTATTGCGTGAAGCGGAAAGGGACAGCGGAAGACCACACCAGACAGGGAAAACGAGGATTAGATATTTCATCAACCACCACCCGCCAGAAGCAGAACCCCGTATTTCTTCTAGAGAATCTCCTAATTGTTCCAGAGCAACCCTTCTCAGCAAGCTCTTTCAGTTGTTGGATGCGCAAAAACAACCTATTCCCCTTTACGATGACTCGGTGACCTTTGACACGTTACACCTGGTTGCACGTAATCGTTTTCTCACCAAATAGCAGCTGCACCGATGAAACAAGGGAGTTCTTTCGCAGAGACAGGGGAAAACAATCATTCAATGAGGGTATAGCATTCCCTCACGCTTGGCGCCAATGAGGTTTTTATTTGAGAGAAAAAAGAAGACTATGCCTTCGCCGTATATGAAATAGTTTAAATATACCCCTAGTTATACTTTCGGATTAAATATATCCCTCCCGTTATACTTTCAGGTTAAATATATCATTATAACTAACAGAGGACATGTGAAAGCCTAAGATTAAATGAACTATTCAATTTAAAATAAATTAAATTAAATTCGGATATAACCTGCTCCGTCCCAATAGTTTAACCCGACCTAATTATAACATTTGACCCACCCAAGTTTATGATCGGGAAGTTCCACAAAAATTGGAAGCAACTCATTCTGGCACTTATGTCTTGGTGCAACACCAGGGTTGAGTAATCTATTTTGGTAAGAAGAAAAAGAAAACCATTGTTACTCCAAATCCGTTACTCTTCTCTACAAGTTTCTATGCATCCTATCCAGAAACCCCTTTTATAGCTTTGATCATTGATGCAATAGGAAAAGTGAGGAAACTGAACAGAAAATCGACAAATGAATCCCTTGCTTCAACAAACAATATCTTGTTTAATAGTAGCTTCAGGTTTATTTTTCTGGAGTTAACAGTAAGCAAGTCAGTATACACTTGAGAAATTCTTGGCTCAGTCATGATGTTGTTGTCAACTATTATTTTCTAATTAATAAACTCCTCATTTAAGGGAGATTTTGAGATCAATGAACAAGTGAGCAGTCTTAATATCTTGACAAAGAAAAACGAGGAAAATGCCTGTGAGATAACATGGAAGAGTCAATTCTCAACACATAACCTGAATTACAATTTATTCACTAAATAGATCTCCTCTTTAGTTTTTCCCCTTTCTATAACATGAAATTGATTTCTCATACCTTCATAAATTGGGTGGGTCAATGTTATAATTAGGTCGGGTTAAATTATTAGGACGGGCGGCTTATATCAGAATTTGATTTATTTTGAATTGAATAGTTCATTTAATCTAAACCGTCCACGTGTCCTCTGTTAGTCAAAAGGGTATATTTAGCCCAAAAGTATAACGGGAGGGATATATTTAAACTATTTCCTATACTACATGGGTATATTTGACCCTTTGCCGTTTAAAAAAAATCAATGATCATCCGTCAATTTTATTTTTTTTACAATAATTAACGGACGAATACCGATTTTTAAAATACAAATTGCAGTTGAAGAACATATATAAAAATAAAGAAATCATAAAATCAATATTTTGTGTTTAAGTGATACATAAAAAATAAAGTTGCAGGGTTGAGTTTTTATTTTTATTTGTTTAAGAAAAAATACTTTTTTTTGGTTTACTCTCACCTCTGCCGCATCACTTAGAAGTGTCTAAATGGAACATGAAAATTGGAATTGAAGGGTTGAGTTGAAGTTCCAAAATGAAATATAGGGTCAAATTTAAGGGCCTGCATACATGTTTGGCCGAAATATTTGATGAATTGTGTTCAAGTATGATTCCAAACCTTAATTTCCTTATACCAATATCTTTTGTCCTGTTTCTCATACTCCCTTTGTCCTTTCTTCTTGTTTTAGACATCATATATATGAACTTTCAAAGCCTATTCATGGTTGAGAAATCTGTTTCTGTTTCTGTTCTTGTCATTGTCGTTCTTTTCTTCACCCTGCATTACACATGATTGTCGTAATGGAGTGATTAGTGAATATATCATACCATCCTACTGTGGCTTACCAGCTTATAATGTCACCTGCAACAAACATAAGCCATTTCTTCATAATGCTGAAGAGGAATTTATCATTAAGGAAGTATTTTACACAAACAACTCTATTCTGCTAGCCAAAGCAGACGTGTTTGATGAAGACAACACATGTCCAGTACCAAGACATAATTTTAACACAAGTGGTACTCCATTTTTCTTGGCGCATAACACTGCATCTCTCTTCTTCTTTTATGACTGCACTCAACCTTGTGAAAGGGAGACATATGCTGTCAATTGTGCCTGAAATGCCACTACCCATTCTTTTGCGGTTTTTTCATACTGAGCTTCTGGAGCACTATAACTATTCTAGATAGATTGCTAAAAATGAATTACGACACACAAGTTCTGCAAACGGGATTCTTTCTGCAGTGGGATGGGACTAATTGTAGAGATTATCAGAATAGTGGAGGGCAAAGTGGTGTTCAAAGTAATGAATTTATGTGCATTTGCAAAGACCAAACCCCAACCAAGAATATGTCTTCATGGTAAATCTAGAAACTATATCCATTTTCAGGCATAGGTGATGGATTACTTGTACTTTATTGAGATGCATTATTATTATTATTTGGTATCAGATTACCACCTCCCCTTTATGTCTCAATTTCAGGAAGAAACAGACCCGGAATGAAGACTGTAATAGGTGATTATTGTTTGAATTTGTTCACCTTAATTTATCTTATTATCTTCCTTTTCTTAAGAAAATTCCAATAAACATTTCTTCTTGTTTCCTTATATAGGATTCATAGCCGCAATAGGGACTGCAATAGTTGTAGTCTGCGTTTTGACTTGCTGCTTCGATCAAGGAAAACAAATAAAATTTCAAAAAAAGAAGATCATAATGTAGAGGCCTTCCAGAGGCAGTATGGATCCCTAGCATCAACGGCGTATAGCTATTCAGACATCAAGAAAATGACAAATTCCTTTAAGGAGAAACTTGGAGAAGGAGGTTACGGAGGGGTCTACAAAGGTAACCTTAATGGTCATCCTGTTGCTGTGAAGATCTTAAAAGAAACAAAGGGGAATGGAGAAGAATTCATTAACGAAGTTGCAAGCATCAGTCGAACTTCTCATGTCAACATCGTTACTCTGTTGGGATTCTGTTTGAATCGTAAGGAGAAAGCTCTTATTTATGAATTCATGCCAAATGGATCTCTTGATAAACACATATACAACCAAGATTCTAACATGGGATGGGAAATGTTATACAAAATTGCACTTGGGATAGCTCGAGGATTGGAATATTTGCATAGAGGATGCAACTCCCGAATTTTGCATTTTGACATAAAACCTCACAACATTCTTCTGGATGAGGACTTTTGTCCTAAGATATCTGATTTCGGTTTAGCAAAACTATCTACTCGAAAAGAGAGCATAATGTCCACACTAGAAGCCCGAGGAACCATTGGTTACATAGCTCCAGAGGTGTTCAGTAGAAACTTTGGAGGAGTGTCCCACAAATCTGATGTTTACAGCTACGGAATGATGGTTCTTGAAATGGTCGGAGGAAGAAAGAACTACAGTGCTGAAAGAAGCCATAATAGTGAAATATACTTTCCGCGTTGGGCTTATCAACGAATTTTGTTAGATGAAGAACTAATTATAAGAGATACGATGACAAATGAAGAAGAGGAGATTGCAAAGAAAATGATATTAGTTGGCTTGTGATGCATCCAAACAGATCCCCTACAAAGGTCAGCCATTGGTAAGGTAATTGAAATGTTAGAAGGTAGCTTAGAGGTCATGCAAATGCCACCAAAACCTTTCATATGTTCTCCTTCACAATCAGAAGGATCGACATTGGAGCGACCAACAAAGCCACTCTTATTTTCTACTTTGAGTTCGACGCTCGAGTCTACAGACTCAACAATTGTACAATTTGAAGAGTAAGTTTGTGGACAATATTGGGTTATAACATATATATATATATATATATATATATATATATATACATATATATATATAAGAGTAATATTCATGACCAAAGATTAACAGAAGGCAAATATGAGCCATTTTGAATACAGTTTGGTCCTTTTTTATAGAAAACATGATTTGGTTCAGTAAATGTACACTTTGGTTAAACATGTAGTGACTTACTAGAAAATACAGAAAAGGCTCAAAAGTGTTCTTACCTATTAGAAATGGTTTCAAAATGTTCTCCTTTCATCTATTAATTTAAACGTTTTCTTTAGATTAAAAATGCCTTTTCGATAACAGAAATATGATGCGGAATTTAGCTTAACAAGTGGTCAATTTTTATTGATCCACATATTTTTTATCAATTAAAAACACTCAACCCAACCCAATCTTCATTGGAATTTGAACTTTTGCTTGACCATTGTCTATACCAAACTCTTTTCTTCAACTTTTTCTCAATTTTAAATGGAGGAAATAATGATATTTTGAACATGAGTTTTAAGAATATGGGAGTCGTATTCTCTTGGTACTACGATCTCTGACTGAATCACTTCTGAAAAGGATTAAAACTACTGCAGTCTCTTCTGAATTTAGAACTATTGCAAACTTCATACTACCTCTTCCTAATTACTTGTTCATTTTCAAACTGACACATCCTATTAAGAAAATAATGATTGACTAGTGAGTTTATTATTTTATTTCTATTTATTATGAATTGGATGAATTAAAAATTTAAAATTTTCAAGAAATTCTATAAAAAATTGTCTTTTCTTGATTTGTCAAAATTAGACAAGTAAAAAAGAAAAATTGAACAAGTAGGGATAGAGGGAGTACTTATGATCAGTCAAATATTTTAATTGCTTGCTTTCAAATCGTATATCTAAAATTTGAAATAAGAAGATTTTACCGTGGTTGAACTTACAAAAATTTGCAATCTTATGCTTTGATATGTCTCGCAAATCTATATATAATATTAATCTTCTTAACCCCATTGTAACAGAAGAAATCAAGAAAATATTATTTGCATTCTTACATATTCTTCGCTAACACTTACATTATTTATTCTTTTTAACTTTTTTTGCACTCTCTTTTTTCAAATCTTTGATAGTTAAAGTAATACTCTGTCAAAAATATGAGTCAATAGTCGAAAAGTGTTGAACAAAGTGAATTACAAATTATTTTTTATTTCTTCGTAAATTTTCATATTAAAATAGGGTATACCAAGTTATCAACCTTTTGAATCAAATTCTATGATTTTAACTCTTATCTTAATTTAAGGTTTATCACCTTATTACTTCTAGAATTATATTAACACTTCATATAATAATTGACTCGATAATTAAAGGATGTTTTTCAATGTTAAATTGATAAAATCTTACCTAAAAATAATAATTTAAGAAAAATATTTGAAAAAATCATTTACAAAAATGATATTAAGTAATAATTTACATCTAAAAATTTAGAAAAATAAATCAATACAAAAAAAATTATTTACATTTTAGGCATTTAATTAAAATTTCAATTTAAGCTTCGAATTATGTTGAGCCGCATCTGAAGTTGGATAGTCATTCACTACAACTATCATGTGGTTGCACAACCCTTTGCATAACTAGTACAACAATACCAACAACTCTTCAATCCAAATACGTGGGGTTCATAAAAAATCAGTTGTTTTTGGATTGCAGTTGTTGTGTTTGAAGAAAGAAAACAGAGGAAGAAAGAACAGATAAAGGGCTTAAATTGGCAGTGAAACGTTTCGGGTTGGGTGGGGTCTTTTTATTTGATAAAGAAATTATGTGGACTAGCGAAAATTGTTTAGTTAAATTTCTGTGAAGGAAGGAGTATTAAACATTAAGGGCATTCTTAAATCAATTGATGGGAGAAGGATATTTTTAAGCTCTTTTTAATAGGTCATTTTAGAACTTTTTCCACAGAAAATATGATTTGATTCATGAATGTGCCCCACTCTTTAACCGGATGTTTGATTGAATATAAAACACGAATTTGATGAGTAAAAAAGACTTATTTATTTTAAAAATAAAACTTAGTGACATGCTAACTAGAAAACAATGAAATTTATTAAATATTTAGTATCTCTTTAAAAAAAATAACAATTGAGTTACTCTATTATTAGATAATCTAATATTCTCAATATTTTAGTGACCATTCAGAAATTCTTGGTCTTCTTTCGATAGTACAATGTTTTACAGTGTTTTCTCATAACAAAGGAAACCCCCTAGCAATTTCTTGCTTTTGATTTTTCTACTCTTGGAATTCAAGTTTCAACTCTTCCCCTGCTAGATGTTGACTTCCATTTTTTTCTTGTTTAATTAACTTGATTCAAATGAAATTTGGACATTAAAAATTACTTTAATCTTTCATATATTGAATTTCAAAATTGTTAATTATTTGTAATATTGAAGTTCAGTTATTAATATAGCACATGAAATTTGGACATTAAAAATTACTCTAGTATTTCATTTATTGAATTTCAAAATTGTTAATTATTTGTAAATATTGAAGTTCAGTTATTTATATAGCACATGGGAAATATTAATGATTTACACTCACAAAACTTTTTAAGTTTCTTTTTTTTTAAAAAAAAAAAGTCATGTTCAAATACAATTAATTACAAAATACTAGTCTTTTCCAGTTTGATAGTATATAAATATTTTCCACATGCCTATCAAGTGCCTGTCACTTTCTTCTCCATTTTACGTCTCTATATTCCAACACATAAATCACAATCGCACCAAATTATCTAATTCCAAAATGTGACTGTCTTGACTATAAGGTATGGAAGAGAAATTTAACAACCAAATTCGAAGTTTCCTACAAATTCCTCCGGAGAATTTTTTTTAAACATAGTCCCTTATTTTTGGGTTAAGACACAAAATCATTTTTGAGTTTTGTACATGGAGTAGTAATAGTCCCTCACGTGCACTTTAATCCTCTCCCAAACTTTTGCCTATTTTCAACATGAATTTCTCCACAATTTATGTATAGAATGTTCAATCATCTTTTTATACATTTAGTAAAAATAATAACTGCATATGAGAGAAGGTGAGAAGATAAACACCTTGTTTTGTTTAAAAGAATTGTTATTGCAGTTATCATCGAGAGGTTCATCACGTCATTTTCACATATAATAGTATAAATCTTTTCTTTCTTGCAACATCATATGTCAAGGTATTCTTAGTTTAGTTGCAAAAATATATTTACCAAACAGAACAAGGTGCTCTTCTTCTAACCTTCTCTCTCATACAATTATTATTTCCATTAAATATATTTAAAAATGATTGAATATTCCATACATAAAATTGTGGATAAAATCAAATGTTAAAACTAAGAATGCAACATAAATGACTATTACTGCTCCATGTAAAAATCTAAGAATGATTTTAGTCTTAACCCAAATATAAATAACTATTTTAGGCTTTTTCTTAATTCCTCCATGACGACCAAGTCAATATATAAGAAATATAATACATTATTTTGGTAGGACAAACTACATGTAAACCACAATCAATTTGCATTTTTTTCCAAACATCATCTAACGATGTGTCCAACTCAATTATTCTTCATCTCTCTTCTTCTTTTGTTCATCATCAACTCCAGTAGAGCTGATAATACTACGCCATTTGGTTATTGCCCTTCATCTGTTTGCGATAATGGACTTAATATTTCATATCCTTTTTGGAGACTTGACAAGTACAACTCCGCCTCTCCACAATACTGTGGTTATCCAGGATTCGGGATCAATTGCTCTCAAACTGATTCAATTTTGTACATTTCTGATGACTTTTTCAATGTTACGAAAATTGACTACGATAACTCCTCCCTTACCCTGGTGGATATTGATGGTGTTGATCACATAGGATGCCCGAGAGTACATCATAACCTTACTCTGAATGACGACTTTCCATTGGAATATTCGGAGCTTGATTTGTACCTTAATTTCTATTTCAACTGTACCGTTTCCCTTCCAGATTCTGCTGATCGGTTAGATTGCTTAACATCAAGCGGAAACAATTCATATTTTTATGTTGGGGGTCATGAGCCGGAAGATTTTAAGTGGTATGGAATTTGTGAGAAGAAAGTGGTGGTGCCGGTGATGGATGGTGGGTTCAATAGAGGAGTTGGTACGGCGATTGGAGAGGGATTCGTACTAGACTGGCAGATCGCAAAGGAGTGCAGAAAGTGTGAGGCATCAGAAGGGCGTTGCGGTTACCACAATTCAAAACACGAGTCGTTGTGCTTCTGCAATGATGGCACCATAAAGTTTGATACCTGCGAATCCCAAGGTACGCAATTTTTAACTCATTTACATGACTAGACTAATTTAGTAGATTTAATTTACCAGATGATCGACCTTATTTTCAGATATCTAATTTTTAGTTTAGGTAATATGATAAATGTAGATTATTTGAAGTTATTAGTGTATGAAAGTCAAAAGTCTTATTTATGGTGAGAACTGACAACTTTAGTCTAGCTATTGTCCATCAGTTAAACTTAACTTTTGGTTGGTGTATTATTTATTTATGATCAAATGGTTGACGCAAAAAAATGTGGGACTTTTTCCTCTCAATCCCTTTCAGGCCTTAGGTGTTAACTAGGACAGTCATTAACTGAGATCATACGTCAACTATTAGGGATTGTTTTGTTTGAACCCAATAATACTTGGTAAAAATTTGGGGAAAACATGGAAACAATTTGGGAAATGGTATTTGGTCATATAACTCGATAAATATATTTGTCAAGTATTTCAAATTTTCAAATAGTAGATAAAACTAGTATTTGGACCAAGTTCTAATATTTGGAAATTTTAAAAAATTCAAAAACTACCCTAAATTTTTTTAGTTCATAAAAAATACTCATTATGTATTAATTTCAATTAATATTTGTTACTATCTAATTAGTTAAAAAATTAAATTAAATTTGGACTAATAGTATTCCTTAGACCAAAAGGTGAAAGGAGAGGTATCTTTGAACCAAAAACCAAAGGTGAAGGGTATTTTTAAACCAAAAGGTGGAAGGAAGATATTTATGAACCATTTTCAATAGATTAGGGATATTCTTGACCATTTTCCCTTTTTACAAATATATTCTACCAAACGATCCCTAAATTCCTTGACTAGCTGACTTTAGAATTTTGACTTTGTCTGAAAATTAGCCCTATCAGCATCTGGACGGATAGTTTTTACGGAAAAGGGTCAAAATTGCCCCCGAACTATATGAAATAGACCATTTATACCCTTCATTACATTTTGGGATAAAAAATGCCCCTGCTGTTATCCTAAGATACCACAAATACCCTCAAGAGTTAACACCCCAAATTTTTGTTGACGTGGCAAGCCACGTGGGACTAATCTTTCCACCTAAGCGTTGCCAACTAGGATTCACTACAAAAGAACTAGATCTTTAGCGGCAACAACAGTCGCCACAAAAGCCCAGAAAATCGTCACTAAAAGTTTTTAACATTAAATTCTAATTTTGTGTTTTTTTCTTCATTGTTTTTAAAAAACCAAATATGATATCGATTAAGTAGGAGTTTGAAGACACTATATGTTTTATTTTTATGTCATATGTAAATGTATAAAATGTACAATGATGCATTATATATATATAGTAGGAGATTTGAATCGAGAAGTAATTTTGATTATTTTTCGTAATAATATTGGATGTTTTTAATATGGATATTGCAAGTTATTTATTTTAGAAAATTAGGTTGCAATCGAAAATTAATTATCATATTTTTTTGTTGAAAAAATAGGTTTTACTAGCGAATGGTTGTTGGAGCCTTAGTCGCCACTAAAAATCACTCATAACCTTTAGTGGCAATATTTTGGAATTTTGTGGCGACTTTGTCGCCACTAAAAGTCAAGTTCTTTTGTAGTGAATCTTAGTTGGCAATGCTTAGGTGGAGGGATTAGTCCCATGTGGCTTGCCACGTCACTAAAAAATTGGGGTGTTAACTCTTGAGGGTATTTGTGGTCTCCTGGGATAAATGCGGGGTATTTTTTATCCCAAAATGTAATGGAGGGTATAAGTGGTCTATTTCGCATAGTTCAGGGACAATTTTGACCCTTTTCCGTAGTTTTTATTTTGCTGCTCAATAATTGCGTGAGATTACTTTTATCTCATAAGTGAATTCATATTTTACAGTTTTGAATACACATAATTTGGGTCCTATATATTTGTAAGATAAAAAGAAATTTCATATAACTATATATCAATTATATGAAGTAAAAATAAAAAAATTCACATCAACATTAATATTAATGCGTCGTCTAAAGTCATAACATCGGTGCCGAAGTTTCACAGCAATTCATGTTTGCTTTTCTCCTACTCAAACCGCGTTGGACCAACTTTCCAACAAACTATGTAAACAACCAAAAGCTAGAAAAATCTAGGAAGAAAAAGGATAATTTTAGAAATTTTCCCAAAAATTTGCTCCATAACACTTGACTTTTCTTGAGGTTTGTGATATTATATTAACCTTTTTTATTTTAATTTATTTAGAGATAAGTGTCAAAAACATATTTTTGAGTTTCATATTTAAACTATTGGGAGTGTGAAAACGCATCTAAACTATCATTCATTAATTTGAGAAACAAATATCAATGTTGATTAGGATTCGATGAATTTTTGCTAGTTTACAAATATTACATTGAAAATCTGAAATATCTAAATTGGAAAAACAAACTTGGTCCAAGTGTCTTAAAATAACCAAAAAGAATTGTGTCCTAGTCTGCTATGCCACAATCATATTTTTCTTTAGCCTTCTCAACACCACTTGTATGACTTGCACACCCAAATTTATGTTCTCCACTAATCTCAGTCAACTTCAGATAGTATAGCTTTAATTTCCCCGTTTAACATCATAACCAAGAGTGTGGGTAAAAATGTGTTAAAAGATACAAAATAGGGCCAAAAAGTTACGGTACAATTAAGTGAAGGTAATTTAGCTTACAGACAATAAATTATTTTGGAGTGAGGGCACCACCAAAACAGTATCAAGTGTCAAAGTACTTGACAACTCAGCAGATCCTTCCCACACTATATTACAAGTGTTTTTAAGCAATAAAAATAACTTGTTGCGAGGATGGATGACTGGTTTGTATAACTTATTAGAGTCTCTAGTCATATGATCGGATGCTCCTATGTTAATAATTCATGTATTTTTCTTGGAAATGATATGAAAAACATCAACCTTATCAAAGTTACTCGGTTAAGCCACATTAGTTGTAGGTTGTGATTGTTCCCTTTGTGTGACTATTATTGTTTTACTTGTCAAGTTCTTTCGTGATTTCTTTGAAAAATCTCATCATATTGGATATCCAATAATCGCATAGCAACGTTGTTTGGTATGCCTTTTTTCACCATGATGATTGCAAATAAAGTTTTTTATTTTTCCTGATGATGGAATGCTTCGACTCTTTTGTATATCACATTGAATCATCATGGTTGAACTTTCATGGACTGGTCTAGATCTTTTCATGATTTGTCTTTGTTCTGCTTCTCTGCTAACATACACATAACAACTTTTCAATTTCAAGTTAGGATCCTTTGCAAAATCTCACCATGAATTTAATCAAATTCCAGATCAAGTCTACTAAATGTGTGAACTCAAAGCCTGGACATCATGGAATGTAAATGTACAATCCCTTCCAACAATGTCTTTTGTGAAGCTGTCCAATGGTCAATTTGCTGAAAAATTACTACAACTTCGTTATTATCACAATTTGAGATTATCCCTTAATCGTAATACAGTGCTTAGAGCAACAAATGACCCCAAAACTAACTCATAGTTTAGCATAACACAAAGATATACACACGTAAAACTGAAATATGGTTGCGACAACAAAATTTGAAATGGGTTTATTAAACTCAAAACAACATGTATATGAGTAAGCATAAGCTAAAGCTAATGTCACTGTCTGAAAGCCTCTACTATTATAAGTTTCTAGGACAAGCCCTTAGCTAATTCTAACTGTCTGAAAATTTAAATCATAATAACTGAATGAAATATAGAGTTCATCCTCGAAAGATGAGGATTCACCAAAAAAACTACTGAGTTAATCTGAAGTTGTACTAATCGCGACCTGAGCGCTGAACGCCCAAATCTATATTATCAAACAATATTGCGCGAGAGTATGTGGTTGGTACTTTAAATGTGCTGAGTATGTAGGATATGCATGATAAACATAATAACTGGACATACTGAATCTGAAATGTTATACTGAATAACATGAAATGATGCACTAACCAAGTGGTAAAACATGCAACTAAAACATACTGAAAACTATTATAACTAGCTACAAGGTCATGCAACATATGAGACTAAACTATGAAAGATACTATAAACTGACATATAACCATGAGCTACAACATGAAATTAGGCTAATGTCTATCAGAGACTAAGGAGTCATCATGGTTTGACGGGTGATCCTTAAAATCGTATGGTGACACATAGTCCTGTGACTTATAAATTACTACTAAAGGTCTTAGTCCTTAATTAATGGGTGAGCCTTCATCCCTAGATCCGCTCAGTTCTAAGTAAAACTCCTAAAAAATATGTTAATTAAGCAATTCGACTAAAAACACTGAATTATACTGATAAACTATAACAACTAAGTAGCTCACGAATTCTGATAAAAACTAATAATTCTAAGTGACATTTTATCTAAAAGTATCTTGAATAATGTAAAAAAACTGATGATATAAGATATGCATTTTCTACACACTAAGGTTTCATAAAATTACCATATACAATACTGATTTAATAGGTGAAAACACATAATGTAAGCTATTTATGAGAAAGACTGAGAGAATAATGAAGAATCGTGTTTTTCATAAAATCCTAACTGGTATAGAAATCATGAATGGCAAAATTAGATTTTCTTTGAAACTCAATGGGTGAAAGGATACCTATTTATGAATATAAAAAGATCTCACATACCTGGAGAGAAGAAACCATCTTGAATCTTGAACTGAGGCTTGACGATGAAGAATCTTAGTTCTTGCTTAAGAGTAACCTTGAACGTACTAATTTTAGATTCTAGGAGTTATGTGTGAGAGGAGAGGCTTTGGTCAACTGATTTTTCTTTAATCTCACATAGGATAGACTATAATGACATAGTTTAAGGATTAAAAGAGTGAAAAAAGACCAACATGACCCTGACAAAACTGAGTTCATCAGCTTCCATGAGACCATCTATGGCCCGTGGTTTCATTTACGGTAGATCACGTCCGTGGAAGTTAGGCAATAATATCGGGTTCTAAAGTTTCATTTATGGGGTGCATCTACGACCCGTAGCCCCTTTTACAAGTTGTAGAACCTATTCATAAAACTTAGGCTAATATCCATATTTCAGGACTTTGATCTTACGAACCAATTCATGATCCGTAAAAGAAATTACGACCCATGGTTTGGGTCTAAAATCTCAGTTCAGAATTTTTTCTTCTGAAGTTGGTCTATGAACCTCATCTACAGTCTGTGGTTCCATCTATAGTTTGTAGATGCTGCTCATAAATCTCAAAATCTCTGTAGACTTAAATTTTTCTCAACTTCTCATTATCTGATTTGGACTTAGAACTTCTGACATGTTACATTTATAATAGGTAGACAAATATCGACTATTTTTCTTGGTGGTGAAAGATTGCTGATTTAGTTCATATAAACGAGTCTCATCTGATTCATCATAGAAATTTTTTGAAGTAACTACCTATATCTCCCTAGTTGTTGCTAGGGGTGTACATGACCGGATTGGTTCGGATTTTTCAAATATCAAATCAAATCATTTGTGTCGGATTTTTAAATCTATAAACCAAACCAAACTAATAAAATTTGGGTTTTTCAACCTCGGATTTTTTTGAATTTTTGGATTTTTCCTTTTTTTTCGGTAAAGTATTCATACAAACATATAATTTACTTGTACTTCAAATATTTCTTTAGTCCTACCAAAATACAACTATCTAAGGTGTTTCTTAAGAAAATAACATAAAATATGATATGAGTAATGACTCTAAAATATTGAATAAAATAATAATAATAATGAAATCGCGTAAAACAAATATTGCAAGTTAACAAGTCATAATGAAAATGATCATAATTTAACAGTACTAAATCATGCTAAAATAAGTTTAATAAGTATTAGTTACATGACTAATTATTAAAGAAAATTAAAATTAGATTATGTATTTGAATTGTCTAAAACAATGTAAAACCGAAGAACAAATATTCAATATTATTGTCATTCTTAGTGTTGAATTGATTTTCTTTTTGCATTAGTATTAATTTGATTTTGATTTAAGCTTTATTATAATTACCAAATTCTGTGGACTATAATCTTTATTGAACCATTCAGAATTCTAAGTTTCAAACTTAAAATAATATATTAAAAGATAAAAACTATGAAAAAGTATAAGAAATATTTAAAAAGTATATCAAAGTAAATATTTTTATGTATAAAATAAAATTTTAAAATTATATATATAATGTCGGATTGGTTTGGTCTCGGGTTGTTTTTTTTTAGTTAAAACCAAACCAACCCAAATATAGTCGGGTTTTTTTTCCCAATACCAAACCAAGTCAAACCAACCACTAGTCGAGTTTTTTTTCTCGATTTGTGGTTTGGTTCGGTTTTCGGTTCGGTTTTGTACCACTAGTTGTTGCCAACGATTGAATCTTTGCATCAGATGGAGGATCATTGAATCAATAAGCCAACTTCAAACTTTGTGATTTTCGGTGATCTAATTTGTCCTACTATATACACATTTATATACAACAAAGAGAAAATCTAAAATTTTATTTTAGACAGATGCCATTCTAGGCAACATACATATAAAAGACAACAACTAAATATTAGTGCGATAAAATATCCTAGAATTATAATCTCTAATCATGGGATTTGAATGAGTTTTCTTATTGTTAATATATATGAATCCTAAAGCCAAAATAGCTAAGCATGAGAAAGCCATTGAAGAAAAAAAATGGAGGAATCAATGGAGAAACTTAAGGATAAAGCCATGGAATCCGTGCAGACTTAACATATGGTAAAACATAATGGATGCATTTAAATCAAATAAGAGGTATTAATACTTGGAGAAAAGATTCTCTTCATTATTATTTTGTCCATTACTTCTCGACTATAGATTAGCCATGTTGGTGGGTGTACTTACACTAATTTTCTTTAATTTTTTTTCCTCGTGAGGTGCATATTTATATGGCATATAAAATAATTTATTTTGCTATGTGAAATTTTTTCAAAGGTAACTTTTATTGAGTGATTTTAAAAGATAAAAATCAATAATTTTATTAATACAAAATAAAATTTAATACAACATTACTATATAATTTTTTTATAATTGAATGACCTTTTGAAATATTAACTCTTCAATTTCGGTTGAGGTTGGCATCGGTATTGCCATTAGGTAGTGAGTTTTTAAAAGGAAATGTGAACATTGTGACTAAATATAATAACTCCTTCATTTCTTCACTTTCGGTTCAACCAACTCCAACTTAGAAACCAAATTGGACCTACACTCAATCTAAACTCAATCACTTTATCCCCACATTGCTCAAATCTCAAATTTCCAAACTCCCCTTTTCCTTGTACCAATTTTTTTTTTTAAACCTATAGGGTGTGTTTGGTAAGGAGAATTTTAAAAAAAATTATTTTTTCATGTTTCTTGGACAAAATTTTTAGAAAATATTCTCTCGAAAAATGAGGAAAGTGATTTTATTAATGAAAGTATAGGGAAAAATAAGTTTCATAAGTGATATTCTATGTTTGTTGTATTCTCCCCACTTACCGAAACTCCCCTAACTCCTATTCCTCGAACATCCTACCCTGAGGCCCCTTTCCCCACCCCTTCCAACTCTTTGGTGTTCTGTTAAATTACATATAAATACTTTTGATATATAATAATATTGTTTTTATTTACTTACCAAAAATTAGAAAATAAATATGTTATCAGCTTGTTTTAATTTTCAAGATCCATGAAAAATGTTCTCTTCACACTATATCTTGACTTACTTAAAAGGTAGTAGTTGGCTTTGACGTCATCTTACAATAACACTTGCGTCTTATTTTATTTTTTTTAGTTTTTTGCTTTTACATAATGCAATTATATTCTACTTTTCACACCTGAATTTCTGTATTTTCCATCATATTTTAAGCTGACTTCACGACTCGGCTTTTCTATTCTTGGTATTAATAAAAATAAGTTTTCGTTTATAACATAAATGTATTTTTGGTATGTTTTACTTGTCAAGATTCAAGCTTTCATCCACTTCATTTAGTACGTAACATAGGTGACTTAAAAGGATAAATTAGATAAAATGGAGTGGAATGAATATAATGATTCGTATAGCCGAACTCAACCAATGTAATTGATATATGACTAAAAGGACTCCACTAAGATTAGTCTATGTTCGTGCCGAGAAATTCCACCTACCGAAAAATGAAAATGATCATTCTGATTAATCAACTTTAATTTGAGGAATATGTACCACACCATCACAATGGATGGATTACTTGGCCTTAAAGACGTGACAAAAATGCAGTGTAACGACAACTCAAATTGGATCATTCTATTGGAGGACTAGGAGTCAAGTCAATGATAAAATGTACAAAATGACAACCACTTTTTCTTTATAGTTGCTTCAAGTTTTGAAACTTAACTTGTCTTTACTTTCCTTTGGCAACTTTGTCAAACTCTCAATTATTTTAACTTATAAATGAATATATAAACAATTGTTTGGAATGAATTACACAAAATTGTATACAACTATGATACCAAACCTTTCCTCTATATACAAATTATCCCTTTGTCTTTTCTTCTTGTTTTAGACATCATATGAATCTTCAAAGCCTATTCATGGTAAAGAAATCTGTTTCTGTTCTTGTAGTCGCGATTCTTTTCTTCACCTTAACAGATGACACTCTTTCTATTTACCTCAATTCTAGTGCTTGCGTTACGCAGAATTGTGGTGATGGAGTGAACATATCATACCCTTTTTGGATTCCTGAGAAACAGCCATCCTACTGTGGCTTACCAGCTTATAATGTCACTTGCAACAAACATAAACCATTTGTTCATATTTCTGAAGAGGAGTTTATCATTAAGGAAGTATATTACACAAACTACTCGATTCTGCTAGCGAAAGCAGACGTGTTTGATGAAGAAAACAAATGTCCAGTACCAAGACATAATTTTAGCACAAGGGGTACTCCATTTTCTTTGGGGCCTAACACTGCAGATCTCTTTTTCTTCTATGACTGCACTCTCCCTTATGAAAGGGAGACATATGATGTCAATTGTGCCCGTAATGCCACTCACCATTCTTTCGCGGTTTTTCATACTGAGCTTCTGGAGCACTATAACTATTCAGTCGAATCGTGTCAGGATCCTGTTTATGCCCTTGTTGAGACTGATTCCATAGATAGATTGCTAAAAATGAATTACACACAAGTATTACAAAAGGGATTCTTTCTACAGTGGAATGGGAGTAATTGTAGAGATTGCCAGAATAGTGGAGGGCGTTGTGGTGCTCAAAGTAATGAATTTCTGTGCATTTGCAAAGACCAAACCCAACCGAAAACATGCTTACATGGTAAATCTAGAAACTATATCCATTTATTGATCATGTTAAGGGAATAGCGTTTCCGATTGAGGTGATAGCAGCTGATTAGTTATGCTTTACTGTGATACATTACAATTGTTCGGTATCAGTTGATCACCTGTAATGTTTTCATTTCAGGAAGAAACAAAATCGGATTAAAGATTGGCATAGGTGATTGTCCTTTGAATATGTTCACCTTGATTTGTCTTATTATCCTCTTTTTCTCAAGAATACTGAAATTCCAATACACATTTCTTCTTGCAGGCTTTGGTACAGCTGCATTTACCGCTTTGATGGCAGGTGTAATTTTCTTTGTCTATTGTCGTAGACAGAACAAAAAAAGTTATGCTGGTTCGTCGTTGATCACCAGAAGTATTCTTTCCTATCCTTCCTCCATGAAGGATCCTGAAAAGGCTAATATAGCTATGGGAGTTCACCTTTTTGACTACAATGAACTGGAAGAAGCCACTAGCAATTTTGATTCCAAGAAAGAGCTTGGAGATGGTGGATATGGCACAGTATATAAAGGTAAGTAAACTGATCTAAAATTGAAATTCTTATTGATAATGTGTCAATCAACTCACACACCTGATTGATTCATTAAACATTTGGTTGAATATGATATGCTTATAGGTAAACTTCGAGATGGACGTGTCGTTGCTGTTAAACGTTTGTATGAAAACAACTGCAAGAGAGTAGAGCAATTCATGAATGAAATCGATATCCTAACACGGTTGCATCATCCAAACCTTGTCACTCTTTATGGATGCACATCTCGCCATTCCCGTGAGCTTCTACTTGTTTATGAATACATTCCAAATGGCACAGTTGCTGATCATCTACACGGTGGAGATTCACGGCGTGGATCACCTTCATGGAATACACGAATGAAAATTGCCATAGAAACAGCAAATGCACTTGCCTATCTCCATGCTTCAGATGTCATCCACCGAGATGTAAAAACTAATAATATCCTTCTGGACAACAATTTCTGTGTTAAAGTAGCAGATTTTGGCTTGTCTCGGCTTTTCCCAACTCATCTTACTCATGTCTCAACAGCTCCACAGGGTACTCCTGGATATGTTGATCCTGAGTACCACGAGTGCTATCAGCTCACTGACAAAAGTGATGTTTATAGTTTCGGAGTAGTATTGATTGAGCTTATATCATCACTGCCTGCTGTTGATATCTGTAGGCACCGACATGAAATTAATTTGTCAAATATGGCCATCAACAAGATTCAGAGCAATGCATTACATGAGTTGGTGGATTCAAATATCGGGTTTGACACTGATGATAAAATAAGGTCAATGATAACTGCAATGGCAGAGTTAGCATTCCAATGTCTACAGAATGATGGGGATATGAGGCCATCTATGCAGGAAGTTGTGGAGGCTTTGCTGAGAATTCAGAGAATGAATAAAACTGGGAAAACAGACAACGGTCATCCTGAAGACGATGATGCAGGCTTGTCGAAGAATAACACATCATTAGTTTCACCTTCTTCGGTTACTGCAAAATGGAGTAGCAGTTCAACAACACCCAATGGTAGTACCTAGCATTTGGTTCTCTAAAGTGGTGCACTCGAACGCCTTCCATGTTGGTTTCCAAAACCTGAATTACATACACTTTGATTACCTTGGTTTTCTCTGTTAAAGAGGATGTACATATGTCAGTGCAGCACGTTTAACGATTCGATTTGAACTTCTAAAGTTTTCTTTTATCTTTTTGATCTTTGATCTGCTGATTTATTTTTGTAGCAGTAGATGTTTGATATTGTGCGTAGCAATGGAAGAATAGGATTAGTTTCAAGAGTACATTATCCGTATAGTGTAGTATGACAACTGACTGATTTCGAATGTAACATAGAAGTTCAGTGCTCTTAAGCAAGACAGAGAGTTTTCTTTTTAGAATCCAGATTCTACATGCTCAATCCTTTATACTGATTTATTTTTAATTTTCTTTAACCAAGAGTTGCTTTCCAGCACAATGCTCTTTCATCAAGAGCTATGTTGCTCGGACTCTTCAATAATATTGATGAGTGCGTTTTGGATCCTAAGTGTATTTTTGAAGGATCTGATACGTGTGCATCAACATTTTTGAAGAGTCCGCACAACATAGCTCAAGAGTACATCTGAATGCTATCTTCCTTTTTTTTTCCATGTGATGAGGTGAGAAGTCTGAGACTACTGTTGATCTGATACACTGAAGAAGTAGAGCAGCTCATTCAACTCATTCTCTATACAACCTTGTTTTGTGCTTTTGTGGCACACAAGAATTGAGAGCCTGTTCTAAATATTCAAATGAAACCCTCCAAATTATATATATTACTATATAAGAAGAGTGAATAAATTCACTCCTCTTTCGACACGTGGCACCAAAAAAAAGGAGAGGGTTGAACATAAGTGTGAATGTGAGGGTATTTTGGGTATTTAAAAATACCCTCACATTCACACTTATCTACTAAAAAAAAATTACTATATAATATATATAATGTATAATATAAGTACTAGATAAGTGTGAAAGTCAGGGTATTTTGGGTATTTAAAAATACCCTCACATTCACACTTATCTACTAAAAAAAAATATATAAGTAGTAGATTTAAATATATTTAAAAATAATATAAGTAATACTATACTTAGTATGCTTAAAAATAGTAAAAACTACATAAAAAGTACTACATATCATATTACAATAATTAACAATTATTTGACACTTTCAATTCTATCAATGGCATATAAATTAGGATAAAAAAGGTAACATTTATATTCAAAAATAATATAAGTAATACTATACATTACAATAATTAATAGCTTAAATATTTAAAAGTTATATAGAAAATTTAATTGACTCTCTAAATTCTATTGCTACCACATAAAATGGATTATATGATAAACATATATTGTTTGAAATTGACGAAAAAGAAACTATAAATTACAATAATTAACAAAAAAAATTGTCGGCTCCAAAAAATCTATCAATTAAGAACATATATTGTTTCAAATTGACGAAAAAGAAACTATAAATTACAATAATTAACAAAAAAATTCTCTCGACTCCAACAAATCTATCAATTAATGCCACATAAATTGGGACATGGAAAATAACATATATTCATTAAAAATTATGTTCAAAATGTACTATAAAATACAATAATTAACAACTTAATATAGTAAAGAGACATATAAAAAATGGTTAATATTTGAAATTTTGCATGTGCCACATAAATTAGAACAAAGAGAGTAATAAATATTATTTTCAAAATTCTATAAAAAAAAGGTACTACAAATCACAATAGCTAACAATTTAAAATATTTTTAGAATCATATAAAAATTTCAATAACTTCTCAAATTTCATAATATATGACATAAGAAGAGGGAATAACCAATATATTTATAAAAAGAAATGACATATAAAATGAAATGGACAGAGTATTAGTTTTTGAAAATGGAAAAGGACAAAACACATATAAAATTAAAAGACATATAAAAAAAAGTTGGTTTAACTCTCAAACATAAAAAGTAACATATGTTATTAAAAACTTTAATAAAAAGTACTATAATTTACAATAAATAATAACTTAAAATATGTACAAGACAACAAAAAAAAGACTAATTTTTGTACTGCTTGTGTCACATAAATTAGGATTGGGATGATTTTAAAATTCTAATTTTGGTTATACATTATAAAATTGCCGAAAAATTGAATGATATAATTTTTTTAAAAATAACCGAATGAATCGTCCTATCGATAACCCTAATGTTACTTCTACTCTGTTTATTTTTACTTAAATTTAGAAAGATATGTTTCATTTCTACCCTCAATCTTATCGGTACATTTATTTGCTATTTGAAATTGAAATTAAAAAGACAAATGACAAATAAGTTTTTATATTAGCTCACTTATGAGCAAAATATATTATAACAATCTTTACTAATTTTATAACAATACATAAACTATACTCTCTCCGTCCCATATTAGATGGGCACTTCCAACTTTACACGGTGATTAAGAAATCATTAATACATTGGAAGACTTCACCATTTTACCCTTTGTTTATATCAATGCACATTGAAATGAGTTACAAAAAATACACATGCAATATAGGAATGGTCATATTAATTGTAGGGTAAAATGGAAAAGAATTAATTAATTCTATCCTAATTTAATAAGTGCTCAAATAATATGAAATTTTTTTTTTTAGTAAGATTCTCATCTAATATGGGACGGAGAGAGTAACAATATAACTTTATTAATGTTGGGCCCGGGCAGTGCCCGGGCTTTCTTTACTAGTAATAAGATAAGTGTCTATTCTTGATGGAGAAGCAGTTCCAATTCTGAAGAGATTTAAAGACAAGTCTTCATAAATCATATACATTTCCTTAGGTTCAACTAAGTACAATACACTGAAATACTATCCTTCACGGTGGATTATTCCAATCAAACTCAAAAATTAAAGACACAAATTCAAGTTTATTACTTCTAGAAAGTTCTGTCTTTGGCAGCTGTGCCTATGAAAGTTGCTAATTCTTCAGTAGAACAAAGTGATGAACTGGATGGAGAAATTATGGAGGCGTTCAGTGGCATTGCCTGTGTGTTCAAAGAATGTCTTCCTGAACAATAAGGAGTACATAATAAAGGTTTTGGTGGGATTTCTAAGACGAGGGTTCCCTCTAGCATGTCAATAACCTTACTCATTGATGGCCTTTGTGCTGGATCAGTTTGGATGCACCACAGACCAACTAATATCATCTTTCTAGCAGTTTCTTCTTCTTCTATGTCTATAATCCCATGTAGCTTCAGGTCATCATCTAGCTGAACGTGCTGATATGCCCAGTTAGGAAAATATATCTCACTTGTATGGCTCACTTCTTCCTTGACATTCTTTCTTCCTCCGACCATTTCTAGAACCATCATTCCATAACTATAGACATCAGACCTTTGTGACACTCCTCCAAAACTCCTACTGATTACTTCGGGAGCAATATAACCAATCGTCCCTCGTGCTCCTAACATGGAAACAATGCGTTCTTTCCTGGTGCATAGTTTTGCCAAACCAAAATCTGATATCTTAGGACAGAATTCTTCATCAAGGAGTATGTTATGAGGCTTTATGTCAAAATGCAAAATTCTTGCATTGCATCCACGGTGAAGATACTCCAATCCTTTAGCAATTCCAACTGCAATTTGATACAATTTGTTCAGTCCCAAGAGAGAACCATCACCGTATATGTATTTCTCTAAGGATCCATTTGTCATGAAGTCATAAATTAGAGCTCTTTTGCTCCCATCAAGACAATATCCTAAAAGAGACACGACATTGACATGCGAAGTCTGGCTGATGCTTGCAACTTCATTGATAAATTCTTCTCCATCACCCTTAGATGCTTTTAAAATCTTCACTACAACTGCACGGCCGTCAGAAAGTTCACCTTTGTAAACCTCTCCAAAACCTCCTTCACCAAGCTTATCTTTGAATCTATTCGTCATTTTCTTTATTTCCCAATAGCTATATCTCCTTGGTGCCAGAGATCCATATTGCTTTAGTAATGCCTCTAGACTCTGATCTTCTGTTTTTCCGTTAATGAATCCTATGCACTTGTTGAATGATTTTCTATACTATGTATACCAGATTCCAAAGCAGATTAATATGCCAATTCCAGCAACTGACAATCCTATTACCAGGGGAAGAAATTGAATCTCATGTAGGCTGCAAATTTTTAAAAATGAACATGAAGAGTAGGAGAAAGAGAATCCTACCTGTTGTCAACTTGAGTGAATGAATCTTTCTTGCAAAATCAGTGTTTGGCTTAGCATTATCTGGACAGGTAGAAGGATGAGTTGTGTCTCCACAACGACACCAAAACTCAAGACCAAGTTCACATATTCCTCCTGAATCCTGACATGCCAAACAGCCACCTAAGGCATCACTGTAATCCACTTCAAACCCCTCATTCACAGCTTCTTGCAGCGTTATAGTTGCGTCCCACAGTTTATTTTAATCAGTAGAAACAAGAGGAACCAGTATGCTGAAGGAACATTTGTTACAATTTCATCGGTAAAGAACACACCAGTGTTGATTGTTCCAATCATAAAACAACTAATATTGCTCTGCACCTGTACAGTCGACAGGACCTCAGGACTGCAGCCATAGTGTATGTTTATAAATGTAGTTCCTCGGACATACCTGCACTGACGCATTCAAAATTTATTAATTTGTACTTGGTTTTATTATAAACACATATATCTAACTGTAAGACCCGGAGGCCGCCATTGCGTACTTGAGACCATTGATTAAGGTGGTGTTGTACTTGTTGTAAAGACTGTAGAGTGAAGAAGATTCCGGACAAACATTCTTCCAATGATTATGATGAACAATCTTCATACGGAATGAGGATTGGTTAATCATCAGTACATGAAATTCTGAAGGTTTATACCCAATGTTATTTCTAATGAAATAAGGAACAGACAAAGTGGTCTGATTATCTTCGCACTGTAGATATAAATTGTCGTTACCACATAATCTTGATCGTGAACCACCTCCCCAGAATGGGTAGTTAACACCATGTATGTTTCCACAATTGTAAGCACCTTCACAGTTAACACTCTTGCCTTCAAACAAATAGCTGTAACATGATGGAATGGTGCAGGGAACTAAGATTAGGAGGAGCAAACTTGTAAGGTCATATATGAACAACATAACCATTGCAACATATGTACTATCTTTTTCAAGGTTACATATCAAAATACACTTTCTCCAAATCCAAATCAATGGAAACAAGTGAATCAAGGAAGAAAGCACTTAAACATCTTTGAGCTCATAATTTTCAACACCTAACTTTGACTTTGACTTGGATTTTCATTACATATATGGATTTTCTTTTTCCCTCTTTTGAAATTGGAAATTGAGATAAAAATTGCATATTAATGAACTATATGAGTAAATTAGGCTGCGTATCGGTTTTGAAGTTTATCGATTTGGCTTATTGGTTATCGATTTGTAGAGATGCTAAACCGTTATAGAACCATTAAAATATTGGTTTATCGGTTTTTGATCGTTATCGGTTTGGTTATCGGTTTAACCGTTAAGATTTAACACAAAAAAAACATTGAAAATCACTTAGAAACAAGGTGACAAACCAAATAAACAATGCACATGAGTTCACAAGTTACATTTTGTTCAAAAGCAAACACTTTTACATTGTGTAATAACCAAGTGTTTGAGACAATCATAAATAAAACTAGGAAACCAAACTCTAAGTCAAGGACTTTATATACAAAATGATATGAATATAATTATTTAATTTACTATCGGGTTATCGGTTAACCCGTTAAGAAAAAACCTCAAACCGTTAAGAACTGATAACCCGATAACAAAAAAAATCAAAACCGTTATCAAAATCGCTAAACCAATAACCCAATACTGATAAACCAATAACTTTTGTTCAGTTCGGATTCGGTTTCAGTTCGATTTTAAACTGCCCTAGAGTAAATGACAGTCCCCAGCTGGAAATATTGGTTGTGTTTGAAGTTTGAACAAAGTCCTATATTGGTATCTGAAAAAGAAAAATAAGTTATTTATGAGGTGTTTGATACTCTTAATGGTGTGAGTTTTTTTGAGGAAAATCGTGCAAGCTTGGATCGAAGTGAGCAATATCACTCTAATATCTTTTTGTTATTGTTTGTATCCCAACAACTGATATTAGAGTCAATGATTTGACGAGATGAGTATGGAGATGATAGAGTAATGGTGTGTGACTCGACTTAGTGATTTTTATCATC
>NW_026020209.1:0-4005 GCF_900185275.1 Solanum verrucosum | reverse complement strand
AGTAAGCTGGACCACGGACTTTAACCGGGTACTGTAGCTAATAGAAAAGCAGGGCATTATGGATACAAGGTCATAAGCTGAGTTACCGACTATCAGACTCAAGTCTGCTATATCAGTCTACAAGGAGCTGACCGTCCGAAACGACGTCGGAAAAAGTTCTACTGCCCAACGACATCCGAAATCTCGCAAGTCTATGGCAACACTAGTCTAAGCCTAGACTAAGGCCAAACATACTTCAATTCAATATTATCATATACACCACCAGATATGGATATTCAATAATATCAAGAGACATGCTGTCATAATCCAACACTTTCCCGAAATAAGGTCTAAGGCAGGAATTATAGAAATTTAGCATGCTCGACACCCGAACCCCTCCATACTCAAGCAAATCAATAAACAATTGCCTAAACATGCTCAATCTCACGAGAGAAAACCATAGCCTACCTGAAAGCCGATCACGCGGGCTCCAACTCACTACGGTACCGGATCTTTTCCTCTCCGAACGGTCTCCAAATGCTTCCCCACTAACAAAAGGTTAATCACCTCGTCATTACGAATAAATTGACACTAAAATTATTTTTTCGGAGACGGACCCAAAATCGGGTATAAAACGGGATTGTGGGGCCCACAATTAGAATCTCAAAATCGAATCCGTGGAAACGTCCCAACTACCTTACTAAACTAATACCCCAAAATTTTAGCACAAACAGATGCCTACAACACCGCAAATCAGCCACAATAATTAAAAAGGGCAGCCCCTTGATCACCAATTTTCGGAAAAAACGAGACCCTTTCAACCCAAACAGATTATACCACGACGATCCTTGCGAAAAACTCTACAAGTTAGCCCCAAGAATGACTTAAAACGGACTTACGATGATGATCTCACATTTCAAAATTCAATAACAAAACCATCCGGAAATCACACTGGCAGTGGCTAAAATTGATTTCTTACCTCAAACGAAACCTCCCCTCGCGTTTCCGAGATCACCGCTAGATTCCCCTCGAAATTCTCTTGAAGTTTGCCTTTTGAATCACTTAATTTGGATTCAAAATGAAGGAGCAATCTTGAGTTGAAGTTGAACAAAAAAAATTGGACGAATTTCGTTTTTAAATTCTGGAAATTTCCAGATTTCACTCCTCTGCCACGTGTCGTCACGTGGCTCTGCCACGTCACCGCCGCGTTAAATTCTACAACCCTTCAAACTTAAATTTCGATGTTTCGGACTCGTTCGAAGTCGGAAAAATACAAACCTTATATGGAATCTGATTGGAAACGACATTTCGGACTCAACGGTGAAGGCGGAATTTCCATTTGGAGCTCGCTTCGATGAAAAGTGGGTCCCACATCCAGTATCGTTTTGAACCAGATTCCACAACTGCTATCTAAAATCTCGGGAAGTGAACAAAGGGTCGTTCTAGACCAAAATTGATCTTCCGAAGCTAACCTAGCTGTCAGAATTTTCATCTGAGCACGTCTTCCAAGAAGGTTGACCAAAGTCAACTTTTCAAGTTATAAAAAAAACTCCAAAACAGGGAAACGGGCCTAAAACCCAAACGAACGACCAGGCGACCGAACAGTCAGTGCCAGCAAGTCATAAATGACTTGGGGTCGCTACAGGAACGCTCTAAACGATGAAATGAATTCTTTAATTTAAAAAAATGACCTGGAGGGTCATTACAATATCCACTACTAAAAGAACTTTCGTCCGCGAAAGTAAGAGTCAAGAAGTACCTGAATGCTCAAATAAGTCGGGGAACTGTGCCCGCATCTCATGCTCGATCTCCCAGGTAGCCTCCTCAACTGGACGATGTCTCCAACGGACCTTAACAACAGGAATGGCTCTCGAGCGCAATCTCCTCACATCTCTGGCTAGAATGGCAACCTCCTCTCACTGTCAAATGATCATCCAACTCGACTGCATCATACTGGAGCACATGGGACTCATCAGGAACATACCGCCGCAGCATCGAAACATGAAACACTGGGTGGATGGCTGAAAATACTGGAGGTAGGGCCAACTCATAAGCAACCTCTCCAACTGTCCGGAGTATCTCAAATGGCCCAATGTACCTGGGGCTAAGCTTGCCCCGCCTCCCAAACCTCATCACGCCCTTCATGGGCGACACACGGAGGAATACCCGATCACCAACAGAGAATCTCAAAGGCCGGCGCCTCCGATCCGCATAACTCTGGTGCCTACTCTGAGCCGTCCTGAGCCTATCCTGAATCACCCTCACCTGATCCAGGGCCTCCTGAAGCAAATCTGTACCACGCGGCCTAGGCTCTGTTGACTCAAACCAACCAACTGGAGAGCGACAACGCCTACCATATAATGCCTCGAATGGGGCCATCTGAATACTAGAGTGGTAGCTGTTGTTATACGCAAACTCTGCCAAAGGCAAGAACTGGTCCCACTGACCTCCAAAATCCATAACACAAGCCCGCAACATGTCCTCAAGAACCTGAATCGTGCGCTCCGACTGACCATCAGTCTGTGGGTGGAAAGCTGTGCTAAGGTCAACACGGGTACCCAACTCATCCTGGAAGGTCCTCCAGAAGCTAGATGTGAACTGTGGGCCCCGATCTGAGATGATGGAAACAGGCACACCATGAAGACGAACCACCTCTCGAATGTAGATACGTGCTAACCTCTCAGCACTGTAGGAAGTATGGACAGGAATGAAGTGTGCTGACTTAGTCAACCGATCCACGATGACCCAAATGCTGTCAACACCTCTAGAAGTCCGAGGTAACCCCACAACGAAGTCCATAGTGATACGCTCCCACTTCCACTCCGGAATGGGTAATCTCTGGAACTCGCCACCAGGCCTCAAATGCTCGGCCTTTACCTGCTGGCAGCACAAGCAACGGGAAACAAAGTCAGCAATATCTCTCCTCATGCCACTCCACCAATAATGTTGCCTCAGATCACGATACATCTTCGCTGTGCCCGGATGGATAGAGTATCTAGACTCATGGCCCTCAGAAAGTATCAACTGTATCAAATCCCCAACTCTCGGAACACAGATGCGGCCGGCGAATCTCAACACTCCATCAGGATCTAAGGTAGCCTGACCACCATCACCCGCTAACACTCGATCTCTAAGGGCCACCAAGGCCTCATCCTCAAACTGACAACCACGGATCCTGTCAAGCAAGGAAGACTGAACTCCCATATGGGCCAAGACACGTCTAGAATCTGAGATATCCAACCGAATCATGCTATTGGCTAAGAACTGAATGTTCATAGCCAAGGGTCGCTCCTCAACAGATAAGAAGGATAGACTACCCATACTCACTGCCTTTCGGCTCAAGGCGTCCGCTACCACATTTGCCTTGCCCGGATGATAGAGAATAGATAGGTCATAGTCCTTCAGGAGCTCAATCCAACGACGCTGCCTCGAATTAAGGTCCCTCTGGCTCATGATGTACTGAAGACTCCTGTGATCGGTATAGATCTCACATCGAACTCCATACAAGTAGTGCCTCCAAATCTTAAGTGCAAAAACTACCGCCGCCAACTCTAAGTCATGGGTGGGGTAGTTGCGCTCATGAATCTTAAGCTGCCTCGACGCATAAGCAATAACCCGGCCCTGCTGCATCAATACACAACCCAAACCAACGCCAGATGCGTCATAATATACCGTGAAGCCCTCGCCCTCAACTGGAAGAGCCAATATAGGAGCGGTGGTCAATAACTCCTTGAGCCTCAAAAAGCTCGCCTCACACTCCTCTGACCAAACAAAGGGAACATCCTGGCGAGTCAACCGAGTCAAAGGCGCTGCTATAGTAGAAAATCCCTCAACAAAATGCCTATAGTAGCCTGCCAATCCGACGAAGCTACGAATCTCAGTCACAGAGGTGGGCCTGTACCAATCACGAATAGCCTCAATCTTCGCCGGATCAACCCTAATACCCTCCTTGGACACCACGTGCCCCAAGAAGGCTACAGACTCAAGCCAAAACTCGCACTTTGAGAACTTGGCATAAAGCCGCTG